>NC_056735.1:306427829-306507829 GCF_019279795.1 Protopterus annectens | reverse complement strand
TGTTATGACCCTCTGTCCATGCCTACCACTAACAGCTATATTAACACCTATATACAGTGGATATCACAAGCATACACACCCCTGTTTGAATGCCAGGTTTGTGTGTTGTATGACAATGAGACCACAGAAAATCATTTCATGTTTCTCATCTTGAATGTGACCCCAAACCTGTATAATTCCATTGAAAAACAAACAAAGGTGTTTCTAGGAAGGTGAGCAACTACTGCCAAGCGAAGATGTGCCATGATGTTAGAGTCCAAACCAAGATGAATGAATGCTGTAACCATCTACATACACAACATATCAGTTTAATGGTGTGTGCATACTCATTCAACTGGCTTATTTTACTGATTATTATTTCCATATGTTTTCACAGATCTGATTGTTATGTTTTTAATTGAATTGTACAGGCTATAGGTCACATTAAAGGTGGGAATTGTTTTGAAGTTATTGTGGTGTCATGTTTCAATTACACAAATACCAGGCATTGTAACAGGGGTGTGTACACTTTATATCTACTGTAGCTATATAGACTCAGCAGTACCTGACCTATATAACCAGCCTCCACCAAGGTAGAGTAATCCCCTTTGGTGAACAACAGCAATACACAAACCACATAATAGGTTGCCATATTGGCTGTACAGGGACACATAGGTGCAGGCAACAACTTGGAAGCAAGTCCACCTTTATATGAGCAAGCATGTAAGTTCACAGGTGACTTCCTGTAAGGCTGACTATGACTACAAATCAGACATACCCACACCACCAAAGGCAATTGCAACAGTGTTTCCACATATGTTGTCAGTCTCAGAGGCAACAACACAATTAAACCCTGTACTGGGGGTAAAGCACACCTCATACACACATGCCATGGATATAGGCAACTTGCATCAGACAGGTTATGTGGGAACATTTCCACCCTGCCCACTCCAGTTGTATAGGGGGAGATGCACATCAACCACACTCCTCCCCTCAACAATGGTGAGCATGTACATATTGCCTACTGATGGCAACAACAGCAAATCTCCATGGGGCATAATAACATCACTGTCGTCCTCCTACATGAACTCAGGCATGTGCTCACAGCTTCATCACACACCACAGTCAATCACAGACCTGCCACCATCCACACACCATCCACATGGAAGATGGCCACTGTCATCCCTCTACACAGAAATGAATGGAGAATACAGGATTATGCAAGTAAGTGTCCAACATTGAGGGGAATAAGATAGCTCAGGGTCAGGAGTGTAATGCAAGCTGCTATAGCATTGATAGATTGGAGGGTTATGGTATAGTTTGGATTATTTGCAAGTAATATCCACTGTTGATGTACAATTTGACAACCGTATGAGTTCCTGTGATCTTTTATCTTGTTTATGTCTTCCAGGTAACATGCAGAGGGCTCACCTACCTGCATTCTCTGTTGGGGAAACTGACATCATCACCCAATATGTGATCGAACATTATGAGCTGTTATTTGGATGGAGAGCACAAGATGTGCAGGAGAGGACCACCCTGTGGAATGATCTGGTCCACAGGGTAAATGATGCTGGCCTGCACAGCAGAACATATGAGCAGGTGCAGCATCGGGTTACTGACCTCATCTGCCATGCCAGTCAATGGGCTGCTGCTGTAGTGAGGAACTGACTAACCACAGGTGAAGGCCCAGCCATACAGCCCCCACTGACAGCCACTGAGGAGCTCCTCGCCAACCTTGGGGCACCTGCCCAATGCACAAGCCATGAAGCTGAGGAAAGCATTGTGGAGGTGGGTTGCACCCACACACTGGATGAGGAGCGTGCAGGTAAGGGCCCAGTGGGGATTAGTACAATAATATATCAGACATACATGTATCTGTATTATATCTACATCCATGTGTCAGGTCCAATTGCAGTTGTGGATGGGGTTTTCTAATGCACAGAGGTGCACATCTATGGTGAGGACAGAACATTGTGTATTATTGTGGTTAGTACTGTGAATGTGCAGACATGCTGCATCCATCCTGTACAAAGGCCACATGTGTGTCTGCTGACAATACCTCCCTCTCACAACTACCTAGGACCCCCTGGTCTGCATATGGGACAGCATCCTGAAGCTGATGAGTATGACATTGTTCTGTTGTTGATTGGCAATACCCCAGGCATGTGAAGGGCATGCAATTTATCATGCACACAACTATTAGTAATAGGTATATTGCTTTATCTGCATGTTCACTTGTGGTGGAGTTAACTGCATTGCATTACAGTGGTCACCACTGGGGCCTATCTGACGTGAATTCAACATTCCTGTAGCATACCTCACAACTTGTCAGTGCCAAGACATCTGGACAGAGGCCAGCAAAATGGGCTGGACAAATGGCCAAAGGTAGGGACATATGTGACACATTAGTGGTATACAGTGTATATAAACTGTGTACACACTCCTGCTAAGATACAATGTGTTCCTGTTACATACAAATTAGGACCACAATATGTCAGTCCACACCTCTTCCAGCCTTTAATGTCACCCATAACATGAACAGTTCACTTGTAAAACCAAGCATATGGACTCATGTGTTGCACCTACAAGACTGGCCACCTGTGAGGGTGGCAGACATCGTATCAGCATGATGTTTCAGTCAGGTATGATACCTTATGCTGACATATTTGTCAGTACACTCACTGTAGCCTGTTTGGCTACAAGATCACATACATGGGCATTGTTAAGGCACACAGACCACATCCGAACATGTATAGGTTGCAAACATCTGGATATTTCAGACACATCTGTACAGAGGACTGTACAATGGTTTAACTTGCTGCATGTGAGGCAGATGCTGTTACCACACTATATAAAATAATGGCAGTGGGAGGTGGTCACCAGCCATGTATGGTAAACACATCAAAATGGTATAAGCCACACAAGATATGATCCTCACACACAGTCATCGGCATTGGGATTAGTTTGTGTCATTCTCAGGGGATCCAGTATCTTTCTGCTTGGGATGACATGATTGACAGAACTCAATGACTTGCCATAGATGTCTTAAATCTGTCAGTGCTGGGTTTCCAGGTACTGGCTAAGTGTCTTGTCACCCCTATAATACCTTATTAGGTAGTGTTCCTAATGTAATTACCACCATAACAGCTAGACGTGTATGCAATCTGAGGGTCATGCTGCTCAACAGTAGACATATAACTGTCAGGATGCAGACACTCAAAGCACTAGTTGGAGTGGAGGACATTAACATTTTTGCTGCAATGGAGAGGTGGTTCACAGCAGCAGAGAGCAGCCCTGCAGTATCAGGCTATAATGCATTCCGCAGCTGTCAGCCCCCAAACATGGACCACACCACATCTCCACAGGTGGTGTTGTCTCCATATTCATTATGGATAGGAACACCTCCAGACTAGTACCACAGCATAATGCATTGGAGATACTTCCTGTGCAACTGCCTTGGGGTAATATTGCAATCCAGACCATAGCCTGCTGTGGGTCCACATCTTTGTCCCTAGACTGTCTATGCACATTCCTCAACACCCTGCCATCTATGAAGATCCAATGCACCACTGACATAGTATGAGACTTCAACTACCCCCACCATCACCTGAGGAAAGTAGCCATGCACCAGTACAGTGGCTCAACATTTCCTGGGATTCATCATTTGTAATGCCTTGGACTGGTGCGTACTGACCCCCGGTAGAGGATGCAATAACCTTGACCTGTGTTGACTACTTAAATATGGGACTGTTGCTCATCCACAGTTGGTAATCCCTACCTGGTGAAATCCACATATGCTGTAATCAACATGGAACTCAACATGTCAGCCACACCACCCACAAAGGTAACCACCTTGCAAAACCTCTCCAAAGCTGACTTTGTAGTCATAAAAACAGGGGTGGATGACTTCACTGCACCCATGGCAATGGGAAATAGCTGCATGACTGTCGAGTCATTCACATATGCACTGTTCAAACAGGTACGTGAATGTATGGTACTAGCCATAGCCAACAGAACCCAGACACTGTCCTTCAAAGACTGGAAGACAATGTGATGGTCCCCTGTCATTACTAAAGTGTACAACAGAAGGAGGACACTGTTGCAGAGAAAGGTGGTGTCCCATGACTGTTGAACACCCTTTGTAGTCTCAAACACAACTTGGGATCCCCCATGGAATCCCCTACAGGCATCTATGAAGGCAGATATGCAGCAGACACTAATGAAAATCACAAAAGCCTTTGATAGTTACATCAACAACCTCCACAGTATTAAACACAAGTGCTGTTGAGTTACTGCACAATGCTAATACCTATCTTGAGACAACAGATATTGGCCACAGTATTTGAAACACATTCAGTGCCAGCTTTACCTGTCTCTCCCCCCACAAGTGTACAATCACAATGGCAGATGAATGGCAGGCACCCAGCAGTACTACAGGCCAGGTTAGACTTGCATTGTCCACAGGCAAAAATACAGCTTCCACAGGACACCAACATATCCATTGTGTTCTACATGACATACAAAGTGACCTTGGACCAAATGTGTGGGCATGAGTGCTCAGAGGAGAATGGCTGCCCATCCAGCCCATGTTGAGAGTGTCACTGCTGCAGTAACCAGGCACATGTTTTGGTCTGTAATGGATGCACAGGCACGTAATGAACATAACACCAGATAAATGTACAGGCTGGTTGAAGAACATCTCCCTGGTGCATGTGATGATTTTTGTGAACTCATTGGGGTCCAGCGTGAGAGCAATAAAATCACTGATAGACGGTGGAGTCAGGTTGTGGCACTCCTCCACCGCAGAGTATCTCTACTTGCATGTTTGGCGGATGGGAGGCAGCAGCCACGTGGAGGTAGTTCAGCACCAGGATCAACTGGGCATGCACGTGGTCATGCACCATCATGATCCCGTATGGGCAGTAACACCAGCAATACTGAGTGTGGTGTAATGTCCATGCCAAGACATAGCAGGCCATCAGCACATGGTTCTGGCTGGTCCCAACAGGGACGCGGATCCAGCGGAAAACCATCACCATCAAGGAGCAGTACAATGTCCTGCCTTGTCCCTGGTGGTGCCCATAATACCCCTGGCAGGTCTGTTTCCCATGTCCATGGCTGGAGATGGTGAAGTGCACACCCTGCCATGTGCAGGCCACAGCTGTCCAAAATACATCTGTGTAGGGCAGCCACATGGCATGTCTGTTTGCATGCAAACACACACAGACACACATACATCACAATCAGTAAAAGGTCACCTCCACACACATGCACCACACCTGCACAGGCCATGCCATTCGCACACCCCAAACAAACACCCATACTGTCAACCGAATGGCACAGCCTAGGCCTCTGGCAAAACCACACCACACACACTGTGCATATGATGGAACCTGTACTAGGTCCCTGCCATCAAAACCATTGATACAGGTACAGGCATATATGGATCTAATGCATAGGGTGAACTTACTAAATTGTAGATATGTAATGCTGTGTAAGTTGCTGTCATCTGGCATTTATAAGGGATACACATCATAGTGTGTGTACAGTGTTAGCCATGATGCATTCTTGCTATTATTAATGCTGAGTGAATATGTTCTCACATGGTGTATCCTGTTTCTGTTCTAGGCATCTCTGTGTTATCAGGATGTGGCCCTGCAGCAAGACCAAGGGTTATGGCAGTGTGGTTACACATCAACCATGTCTTAGGCAGGGTACAGCTTTATCTGCAGGGATTTCCCAGGTCTATAACATAGTGATTGCATATGTCTCACAGATTATAGGGCTGAAGGTTGTACATAGGTATATGTTGATTTACAACATCTTCTGTAGAGTGGCAAATGGTACATGTTGTGGTTTTGACACACCTCCAATTGCTAATAACGACAACGACAGGGGATATTCATCAACCAAAAACACTTGGATTACTATTCAGACACACACACACACACACACACACACACACACACACACACACACACACACACACACACACGTAGCATTCTGACCTAGTTTGGTGAGACATGGCTGTGTAACTGAGGTAGTGATTGCACCTACATAGACAGTATGATACGGGGATTCATTGGAGTTATTGCAGTCTGTCCATATGTGTATAAGGCATGGTATTCTCTTTGTGGGGTAGATTTGCAGATGCTACAGTTGTTGCAGGTGTCCAGTGGGGTACATGGCAAAAGGGCCACTGTATACACTGAATGGGCTACTGAGTGGAGGGTTCAGGGTGACCATGTCCTTTTACTTACTGGATAACACACACGTAGTCAGGTAACACATCAAAGTACTTTCTGATGTCAGTGGCACTGTTGTGGTCAACAGACAGCTGACTGTCAACCTGTTCCCCATTCTATTATAACACCATCACTGTTCAGTGGACTACCACCAATGTATTACTTCATGTGAGCCATGGTGTTCCCAAAGGTAATGGCAGCACATCTCTTGGCATTGAGGTAATCTCCAGGGTTCTGACAACAGTCATAAGTGTCAGAGTGGCCTTTGTGTATGATGTCAACCTCACATGGATTGGGAATGCTACCACCCACCTTACTGTCGTATGCAAACATTTTCAGCCAAGGTGCCTTTGTGTTCTCCTGCACCTCATAAGGGTAGATCCCAAACATGAGAGGACATGGGTCCATGCCCTGTGTGACATCAGTCATGTCTGGTTATCAGTTTGACATGGAGTCCACTGCAATCACATTGTGGGTACTATCTGTGAGGCAGTTTGCATGAGAACTACTGATATAGTGCTTGATGTCCAGCCAAGTGTGTTTGTGTATGATTCCTGGGTGGAGAGTGGTCTCTGAGTATTAGAAGGGTTGCCTACATTGTTAATTATTTCATCCTGTCACATAGTCATTGCACATGGCACTACACATTTAGGGCTGTAGATTGTCTAAACCAACCTCCACAATGTTTGACAACTGTTGGCCTTGTAATGTGGAGATTGGGACATACTAGGTCATCAATATAATAATTTAGCAAAACCCACCCCCAATGGATCCTGTTATCACACAATCACACGATACTGATGGCAAACAGAGACACGCACGCACTTGCCAGTACTGAGTTTCGAACCCCTACCTATCATATTGTTACTACAGTGTTATGCATTTATGCACGTGCCACAGAGCTTATAGGATGGATGCTGTCCTAAGGTACTTCTAAGGTGAGGAACATCACCAGCCCTTGTAAATAATGGCATTGGGTGATGTAGTGGGTGAGAGATTTCATAAAAACTTTACCTACACACACACACACCCACACACACACACACACACACACACACACACACACACACACACACACATTGGCCAGGGGTTATGTTCAAATCTCTATCTAACCATGGTTTCAGACCGTTATGTTACACATTTACCACACACACCACTGAGCTTATATGGTTTATGCTTGCCAACAGATACTTCTAAGGTGAATGCACCAGAACTGAGGTTAGTACTCCTACCTAAGTAGTGTTTTGCATTACAGTATCACACAGTTATCACAAGCACCACAGAGCTTATATGTTGGAGAGCTGTCCAAAGGTATCTTTGAAGGTGACTGACATCAGCAGCAGTGCTAAACGAGAGGTAAGGGAAGTGTAGTGAGTGTGAATAACCTCAAACTCATGTCTCTACAAAGACACATACACTCTTTCACACAAACACACACATTTCACAGCTGCCAGGACCGGGATTAGAACTCCTACCTAATTAGTTTACTATACTAGAGTATCACACAGTTATTGCAAGTGCCATGGAGCTTATATACTGGAGAGCTCTCCAAAGGTATCTTTGAAGGTGAGTGACATCAGCAGCAGTGCTAAAGGAGGAGTAAGAAAAGTGTAGTGAGTGTGAATGGCCTCAAAATCATGTCTTTACAAACACGCACATTTTCACAGTTACCAGGACTAGAATTAGAACTCCTACCTAACAAGTTTACTACACTATAGTATTACACAGGTATTGCAAGTGCCATGGAGCTTATACGTTGAAGAACTGTCCAAAGGTATCTTTGAAGGCGAGTGACATCAGCAGCAGTGCTAAAGGAGGGGTAAGGGAAGTGTAGTGAGTGTGAATGGCATCAAATTGTGTCTCTACAAAGACACACACACTCTCTCACACAGACACACACATTTTCACAGCAGCCAGGACCAGGATTAGAACTCCAACCTAACTTGTTTAGTACACTATAGTATTACACAATTATCACAAGCACCATGGAGCATATAGGGCTGCAGGCTGTCCAAAGGGTTATTTCAAGATGACTGACAGCAGCAGGAGTGCATCAGTAGAGCAATGTGAAGTGTAATGAGTGTGAATGGCCTCAAATTCATTCATCTAGATACACACACACGCACACACACACACACACACACACACACACACACACACACACACACACACACACACACACACACACACAGCTTTACATGTGACAGGACTTGAGATTACAAATGGTACATGAATGCTTATTTGTACTATAGTGTTACACAGTTATCACAAGCACCACTGAGACTATAGAGCTGAGGGTTAACAAAAGGAATTTCTACAGTGAATGACATCAGCACATCATGTGATCTAGGCCAATGGGATATGTACTGGGTGGGAAAGGCCTCATAATGGGATTCTCTCTGTCACTATCTGTCTCTCTCTTCCCCATGTCTTTGTGTGTGTATATTTGACATATTATATTATGTTGGCCTTAGTTATGTGTGAGTATTCCTATCCAGTGTGTGTGTGTGTGTGTGTGTGTGTGTGTGTGTGTGTGTGTGGTATAAATGGTGTACAATTTGGTGTGTGTGCACAGACATCTGTGAATAACAGATATCTATAGTCCACTGTGTTGTCAAACATGGGCTTCATTTCTCTAAGTGTAGGAGCATGCCCAGTATGACCTTCTATACTGAGTGTGTGAATCCATTCCAGGGAGAGTTATACTCCAGTCCAGGGTTATGTGTGCTACAGCTACACCTAGCAACCTGTTTTTGCAGGATATCTGTAGATAGGTTGCCAGTATGGAGACACAATGGGTGTAACATATGGGGGATACTGTAACTATTGCTGTCTGTGCTGCTTGTGTAACATGTTTGGTTGTAGCATAGATTTTCTGACATATGTACTGTTTTACACTGTGATGTATCGTGTCATCAACTACTGACAGATATCATGCTTTGCTCACAGTTATTTCCAAGGGAAATACAAGATGAAGGAAGCTGAGACCAGTATTCGTAGGCATAGACTACACATTCTGGCACATTCCTGCCATTGTGGAGGGGTAGCTACAGACAACAGACTGCTGGTTCTGTGTAAATGGTCTAGCACCTTGGTAGTATGCTGGCTGGGATTTCCTTCTTGTGCTTTTCTCAACTTAACGGAATGGCCATATCCTACTGGGACCATACCTCTCAGCTGTACAGATACACCCACGCTATCCAGAGGCAGGACTCATATATCTGGTCAGTTTACCTTCACATTGTGGTTTACAAGCAGTTTTGTGGCTATTCATTCATGGGTTTGTAGTCAGGGGGTGGTATGGGCAGACATTAGAGTTTCAGACTTCACACACTCCATGACATCCATGCTTCTACACCCCCCTCTGTTATTCTCATCTCTTCCTAACATTATGAAAGCAATATCTCAGAGGTATCCCTATAGTTGGACCTTTATCCCAGTAGTATTTATGGCCTGGTCCACAGTTCTTGCAGTAGGACATGGTGAGGCATGCTACTGGCATTTGTCAGAATGGCCTTGCATTTGTTTTCTGTTTACTGCGTTAGGTTGTTAGTTAGGACCCCCTGACATTCCATACACTGGCACTATGGGTGAGGCATGGGCCTTTGCCAGAGGACTGTAGGCCATTTGAGAGTGCTGTAGGCCATCTGTAGCAGGCCCGTGCATTCTGTCACTCATATGTTCCCAGGCTGCAAGCCAGTGGATTACCCTGGGGTGACAGTGGTACGTGGTTGAGGTGTTCCAGTCAATCCTTCCTGTTCATAATGATCCACAAGTCTGGATGTGGGCAGGTTGCTACTTACAGCTAGGGACACACCTGCATGGGACACCTATTCAGCATGTAGCATCATGTATGTGTTCCCATACAGAGATAGGGTCATGCTGTACTCATTTCCTACAGCAAGGATATGACCTGTGATAAACCTGTGGCTGATGGAGGGGTGAGCTGAGTGCATGTGTGATATGGAAGCTACTGCCACCTGACTCACAGATATACCTCGGACATTCCCCTTATGCTGCTGTGTGTGTAGACATGGGCAGCCTGTCATTACTTTATAACTGTGATTTTTGTGGTCTGCCAGTGATTGGCCAGACTACCAGTATTCCATACTACAGGGACAACTAATGTGATGCTAACCTCTATGTATAATTCCAAAGTTGTGTGCATTTCACAGTTATTTTATATGCACTCTGTGTAGGGTACTTCCACCTGTGTACTGTTTCTATGTATGGGCCCCCGTTCATGGCATGTCCAGATTTCTGACTGTGACAGATATTGACATCTGGACAGTGAGTATGTACAACTGTTGACATGGGTGTAGCTGAGCAGCAGTGTAGTTGGCACTGCAGTTGTTGGAACATGGCCCTGTCGACCACAGTTCTGTACCTAGACCACTGAGACACAACCATCCAGGCCTACATGCTGACCACTTCCAGACAATATTAAACACTTAACAAACTTACCACACACTGACCCCTGCATATTGTACACATGCAACAATCTATCGTGTAGATTGGGACATCTCTGGCAATTTGTGCTCCAGTGATATTACTCCTCAAACTTACATGTTACTGCATTTCTACATGAGATTGTGGGGTGAGGGTGCACACCTGAAGGCTTTGAACATTTGCAATGACTGTTCTGGTATTTCAGTTACTCTGTTGGCTTCCATTTCATATTGTATTGTGACCTATCATGCAGAAGGGCGGTATATCAGTAGAGTACACATGTTAGATTTTAATGGCATAAATTTCAGTTTCAGACTTCTTACCCTTCAGAACTAACATACAACTGCCAGACCTGTTGTAGTATGTCTGTGTAAGTCTGGAAGGGGGCTGTTCACTATTGCCATCATTTGGTGGCCTTAGCCTGGCCTTTCGTTATGGTCATGTACACCTGTCTTGCTGAGTGAGGCTGGTGGTGGGTATGTGACCCTCATTGACATCCATGTGTGTGACCTATGGACACCCACAGTTATTTGAGCCATCACATGTACTGTGGTGGGAGTTGTCACCTTGTGTAGTACTGCCTAGTATGTTGACACCAGTATTTGTTATGAACTTCCTGCTGTTCCATATAGCTGTCAGCTGTCTGCTGCTATCCCATTCAGCCACCCAATTCCCTTGCATGCTTGCATCCTTACCATACATACATACAACTATCAGAACATACTACTCCATCCACTAATTGATAGGAAGACTGACTTACCTTGCTGCTGGGCCAGTATTTAGGATGGTGCTGGAGGGCTGACTATGTTGGATGCACATAGTAGACTCCTTATACATGGCAAAGCACAGGTAGTGTCATGTTTGGCATCCATTTTACCATATGTGCGAGTCAGAGAGAGCTACCAGTCCCTGGTTCCCTACAGTGTCAGTGTGTGTGCTATGCTTTGCCTCTTTGCCAAGGACAGGGCATACTGGGCACCACTCCATCTGCCTACAGGGGCAGGCTCAGGAAGTTCCTCCTCCGAGAACCTGCTGCAGCTGTTTCAGCAGGATCATATTGTGTAGCAAGGCACATACAACAAACATTTTTGTCCACATGTAGCTGAGGAGTACTGCAAGGCTCCACCGGATATGTCAAGGCAGTGGAACCATGACTTGAGCATCTCAAACACATGCTCTACCATGATCCTGGTTTGTGCATGTGGCTCATTATGGTGTTCTTGTTTGAGTGTGTGTGCATTTCTGATGGGTGTCATCAGCCACGGCTCCAGTGCATAGTAAGCATCCCCCACTAGATGGCCATATGGGATATCCCCCCTGGCCAACCTTTAATACAGCTGTGAGGAATGCCAGATGTGAGAGTCGCGATAACTTCCAGGGATGCCAGCACACACTTGCATGATAATGCCCTGTGCATCGCACATGACCTGGCAGTTGATGGAGGGGAAGCCCTTGCAGTTTATGTAGACCCTACCCCGCTCACCGGGTGGTGCTTTGATTTGGATGTGTGTGCAGTCTATAGCACCAACTACCTCAGGGTATTCTGCTATATGGTGGAAGAGACACATACTTCTGGTCAACACCTCATGGGTGTTGGGAAAATATATGTGCTCATTAACATGTGGTGTCATGGCATCCAGGAACTAGTGGAGTACCCTAGATGCTGATGTTTGTGAGACCCCCATGTTATCCCCAGTTGGTCTTTGGAAGGTACCTGTTGCTAGCATTCTTAAGCCTACACATACTTTGGTATCGACTGGGATGGGTTCCCCTCTCTTAGTTCTGTGTATGAGGCGTGGTTGGCACAGCGTGAGGATTTTCTGTAGAATGTCCCTGTCCATCCTATAGTAATCCACTATCTCCAGCTTATGTAGGTCCTGGTAGGTTACCCTGGGTCTGTACACTCTTTTCCTCCTTCTGACTGTGGGTCGGTTGTCAGCATTCTCCTCCTCACCACCCTTAGCCTCTTGCACATATTGATAGAGTAAAGTGGCAGCAGCCTCTAACATTTTTGTTTAGTTTTGCCAGTTATAAAATCCCCCGTCTGTGTACACTGATGGTGTAGAGTTTGTGGGAAAAAAAGTCTAAAAGGTGTTTTCATACTTTATAGTGGTGTTCTGGGCTGTTGCCTGTGTAATTGTCTGATTCTGATACACTCCACCTGCCAGCTATGCTATTTCTCCTTTATTGTTTTCCTGCTGCTATTTCCCCTTACCGGTTACCTCCTACTTTAAGCCCTGAGGTGCAGCACGCATTCACAGTGCTCAAATGTAAACACTGCTGCTGTTTCCTGTTTTTTTTTTTTTTTTTTTTAGTTTAAAACCCTGTGCGCACTGAGCACACACATTAAAGCAATGTAAATAGTGCTAACACCCCCTTCCTTAGCTGTGCTTAGCTAAGGGCAAACACGGGCCACTGAGCTCCAATGTGTTTACAGCAGACATTACACACCACCTTTTCCTGTTAGTTGCTCCTCCTGCCTACATGATCCTGTTCTAGTACCTACACAGTTAGGTGTAGTGTATGGACTTAGAATATTTTGTGATTCAGTAACATTCCTCTCATTTGCATACTCCAGTATGCAGGTCGTTAGCTACTGCACTAACACAGACCCTTTCCCCTTGACAACCAGTGCTCCCTGGTATTGCTTATATTCTGCATGCCATAGACTACAATGGCAAAATGCAGATTTACCTTAAAATTGAGTTTTCCCATTTTTTTTTCAACACGATCGTGTTTGCGCACCTCTGCCCTATGCTTAAATGGCTGAGATCGGCCAAAAAAAAAAAGTTTAATTTTCATTAAAATGAAACAGTTTTTCATGCCAATGGCCTTATATTTGGCCATTGGCATGAATAATCAATATAATACATGCTTTTTTCATGAGGTGTCATGCCTCCGTTTTGTCATTTGCAGAAATGTATTCGGTTATTAACCAAATACATTTCTGCACTGACAATGTTCTAACACGGAGTCCGGGCAGCTTGGTGAATCACTAAATCACCTCATTTGCATGTTTTTCACCAGCAAATGAGGTGATTTGCATTCCGCATGGTTTTCCGTGCTAGAACAGTGTAGGGCTGCTCGTGCACATGAAAGCAACACTATCCTAAATTGCTTGGTGGCCATTTTCTGTGCAGGAGCTCTTATACTGTTCTTGCACATAAAATCAGCCTTCATGAATCCTGGGGACTTTTCTTTCACTTGAAATATCACTCATAATAGTTCTTATTGCCTTACCTTCTACAGAACTTGGTAAAATCAGGACATTGCTTTTTTTCGCTCATTATATTAATCAAATGTATTTATTTATTTATTTAGTTAGTTATTTGTTTATTATTTGTTCAACGGGCAAGTGGTCTGGTCTATTGACCCTTTTCCTCCACAACCTGAACTCAAAGAGCATAAAATATGTCATAGACTTTTAATCTATAATATTATATACAAAAATGAGTAAAAAGCAAAACTCAAAACATAATGGTAAGACTGAATGCAGCTAGGGTAAGATTAAAGATTCAATCAGAATACATCGATTAAAGAAAAAATATATAGAAAATGCAAGCTAATATTATGCATAAAATACAATGCAATATATACGTATAATACCTACACTTCTAACACATGTGAATATATTTATATAAGATGACACATTAAAAGGCTGAAAAAAGTTTATTAAATGCATTCTGTTATTCATGATATGGGATGATAAGTTACCTAACTGTTGTCATGGTAACAGCTGCAGGCAGATTCAGTAAAGACATACTCTTCAAGTGCATCTTTGAAGCTTTTAATGGTTTCTAGATTTTTGATGTCTGTGCACAGGTGATTCCAGGTCGCAGGTCCCAGTCTAGAGAAGGCTCACTTACAACAGGTTTAAATGAAGGGCATACTAGACAGAAATGGTTATCCTCTTCTGAGTACATAAGGGTTGTCTTGTAAAGGTAGATTCACACATAAAAGGCGCAGTGACTGTTTTAGAACCTCATAAATTAGAGTACTTAAAGGAACAGTGGCTCTATGAGGCACTGGCAGCCCCCTGGAAGTGTTTAGCTAATTGCAATGGTGCATCTGGGGATCTGATAATAGAAAGAATCTGCAAATTTTATTCTTAGCAGTTTGTATTCTGTAAATATTGCCTGCTAACTGAAAAGGAAGGCCATATTCAAGTGTGGGTATTAAAATATTTCTAACAATAGCCCTGTGAGTAGTGGGTGAAAAAGCACTCTCCTGATGTTATCCAGTTCTGTAGAATGTGAGGCAATAATAACTATTATGATGATCTTGTAACATAGTTTTAATTGAGCGAGGACTTTATTAGTTACAAAGTCTGTATGTGGTAAAGGAAAAGGTAAGGTGAAGTATTAGACCTAAGCACATCTGTTCAATTAGGTATTATTTCCATATTAGGTTTTGTTAAGAGAATAAGAGGAACAGTGGATAATTTCTTGCCTGAGGCAAAGACCATAAGATTAGTTTTCTTTGGGTTAATAATAGCTTGTTAGTAGTGGATCAGGTGCAAAAGTGAGTGAAATTGTTGTATAACTTGGTTTGCAGGTTGGGTTAGCTAATTCTGGATTGCAGGAGTAGCATGTCATCTTCATATATTATTAATTTAATATGTAGTAATTCTAGGGGGGGGGGTCATTAACAATGAGAGAGAAGCAAGAAAAGAGACCTAGCATAGACCCTTATAATATACATGTATTGAGATTACAAGCAACAGAGGTTAAGACACTGCTATGGACTTGGAAGGTTCTGTCAGTTAGACAGCTGGAACACCAGCAAAAAGTATTATCTTCAAAGTTGAGTCTTTTGAATTAGTTGAGAAGAAGTGTATGGTTGACTGTTTCAAAAGCCATTGCCATGTCATCAAAGAGACATGCAGTAGTAAGTCCCTCATTCAGGCTGCAATGAAAGGTCAGTGATGTTTACCAGGGCAGTAAATGTATTGAAGGCATTACAAAAGCCATTCTGTACATCACATAACAGACCATAGCTGTTAATGCGCTTAAGTAGTTGCTTCTATAAAAAGTTTTTCTATTATTTTAGTAATAGACCACAGGGTAGAAATAAGTCTATAATTCTTCACCCATTAGAAGTGACTTTATGCAGATGTATTATAATTTTGTTCTTGAATACTGGTGGGATAGTGCCTGAAGTGAGAGAAAAAAATAAATATATGAGTGGAGGGTTTAGTGATTTTATTTGGCTGCAAACCTTAGAAGGTGTGATGAAAAACTGCTGGATTTAGATTCTGAATTGCTGTGTTTGAGTAGTAGGGAGGGACTTGGTTTGTTTTACTGAAATTTCAGATAAGTGAAAACTTGCAGCATAAGATACTAGGGGGTATTTTTTTGTTCTTTGTTGGTGGGAGTAAATTGTTGGAAAGGCTTTAGTTATGTTAGTTATGTTGGACTGCAGAAGTAAATATAATCATTAATAAAGTGGAGTGATTCAATGTTATTGTCTCATCTTTGGTAGCTGAAGAGTTATTTAATGTCACTGTTAAGCTCTGTATTTCTTTCTAAAAATATTTGGTCTAGATCAGCTTGCCTCCTGCTTCTGTCTCAAGTATAGGACTTTTGCAGTATGTATTGCAATTATTGTTTCTTCCCTTAAACTCAGAAAAGTCTGGCATAGCTCTAGATCACTAAGGATTGCTTTTCCAGTTCTTCTAGCATGAATCTGTTTATTATTATTTTTTTAATATTCACTGAAAGCCATGGGAAACCTTATTTTTAAGGGTGTACAGTGTATCCTGAATTGTAGCCAGTTTTGTTTTGAAAAATTCTAAACCACAGGTGGGTTTAGACATGGGCTACAAGAGAGTTTAATCTATAGCACTGGGTAGGGTGTTGAGATTTAGTTGTATATTATTAGGGAAAGATCTTTCTTCAATTATTTGAAGAGGTTTCTTTTTATACGATCTGAATAACCACATTTATTTAATGGGTGAGTGGTCACACAGAGCACCAGGGAGTATTTCACTGTGAAGGCACCTATTTTGCATGTTTGTTATTACTATGTCATGATGGAGCTATAAACAGTTCTTGTATTGATTCATGTAGATGTCTGTATTATTTGGACCAGGCTAAATCGTTGCAACATTTTGTTCAGAGGCAGAGAGTCTTTCCCGATAGCACTGATTCTGAAATGACCATGGATAATTGTGTTCATGTACTCATTTAGGACACATATGTTGTAGATTTTTATATAAAAGAGAAAAAGAAGAGGGTGGGGAGATATAAACTGTAGCAATCCACATGTGAATATGCCCACCTAATGTAATGTGATAGACTGAATATGCCCATTTAATGTGATGTGATAGAGTACCCAATTAGAACTCTTGTCATCTATAGTATGAGAATAAGTACAATCCACAGTTGTAATTGTGGCATTCCATTTGATTACAATTGATGGACCTAGACTGTTATGATTTTATATATATATATATATATAGAGAGAGAGAGAGAGAGAGAGAGAGAGCTGTTGCCCTATGTAAAAGTAGAGAGGCAACAATCAGCCTTCAACCGGATTTCTGATATAGCATAAATATGGGGATTTCCTGTTAGCAGTCACTTTTCAATACTGGTCCATTTATTTTTAAGACTGCATGTATTAAGGGAAGGAATTTTAAGACCTTTATTTCTGATATGGTAGATGATTGGGTTCTGTCACTGAGGGTTGAGTTGAGGAAGCCCTGGGTTTGACTATATTCTGAACGTATAAGCTGAGTAGGAGACATTGGAGTTTTGAGAGGAGATCCTTAATTTTCTGGATTGGAGATTGGTGACCTCAGTAGGGGTATGGATTGCAATAGAAATTCTTTCCTAGTAGCATAAGTAAGTTTGTTGCTGGTGTCAGTTAGTAAATTGTGCATTATTATTTGCCAGTAGTGGACATCAGCGGGTTGGAGGGCTCTTGACACAGATGCAAAAGAGGCAAAGTATCTGTTATGAACAGACTTAAGCCTAACATGACAGACAAAATAGTAAGGCACCATGCTAAGAAAAGACTTGAGAGATTAAAACTGTCATTATGAGTCTGCAAGACAGTTGGGGTTATAAATTGTAAAGACTAAGCTACAGAGTGGATGGGGAAATGTGTCCAAGGTGTAGTAGATAATATAGCAGGGTAACTGATGGGTGATAGAGGTGATAAAATGGAGAGAAAAGGCTTGTAGGAGTCTATGAGATTTGGTAGTGCAACGATGTCTTTTCCATTCTAGTAAAAGGAGGTGGAAGGTTGTGTAAAAGAAACACCCAAGCCAAAATGTTGAGAATCCTGTAAATCCAGTGAATTTCACTCAGTTAATAAGCAGAAGCTACAGACAGAAGAATATAGTATACTTTATCATCTATCAAAGCTGTGTCAGGAAACTGAAAGCGTAGCCTATATCTACCACCTAAGCTGGGAGTTAAAATGATTAGATGAGAGAAGATCTTGCCCTACCTGCCACCTAGACTGAGTGCATAGGTTAAATAGCACAGCCTACCTGCTACCTAGGCTATGTGCATAGATATAATAGTCATTCTGCCACCTAGACTGTTGCAATCTGTTATAATGCATTTTCACTTTTTTTTTTTTTAATTTTTAGCTTTTTTTATTTGATTCGTGTTTCCTGTTATATGCATCCATTACTTCATTAATTGTGTATTTATAATTTCATTTACTCGGCATACATCGACCACTTTTGCTAAGGTCATGTCTGCTACCTTAACAGACAGCATCTTGTATGATTAATTCTTATTTCTCAAAGTGTATTGTCTTTTACTAATGAATCATACAACTCTCCAACTTCAAACTCTTTGGCTTGTTTATTTAGTTTAGTAAAATAAACATCTATAATCATTCTATCTCCTTGTACCCTTGGAATGACTTTGATGACTGACCAATTTATTTCTGGGTCAGCAATAATTCCAGAACATGTCCCTGAGTGCTGTTATTTTATCTTTCTCCTCATTTGAGAAGAGAAAACTTAAATACAGTCAATGCGTTTTCCTCAATAACATACAGACATGTCACTCATTACACCTCATCAACCTTCTTGGCTACTCCACTCATAGGGAGTAATAAATCAAATTTCTAAGAGCAGGCTTCATTTTTGTTAATTTGCCTTGCAGTGAGAGAATTTTTGAGGACTGAGGCTGGACTACTTTTCATCTGTACAGATTTCCGCAGAATGTCCAGATTTTTGGCTCATATTTTGGCCTGTTCCTCTTTTTTCCTGGAAAATCACTGGGGTGATCTCAGGATTGTAGTCACTAAATAATTACATACATTTGAGTTTCAGGCTTCAAATCCTTCAGAAAATGTATATAAAAACAAATCCTGTTACTCTAGCAACTTTCTAAGTTTATAAGAGCAATATTTAAAATGTGTCCCTATTTGTACTCCCATTTTGTCAAGCTTTAGCAAAATATAAATGATCCAGACCACCAGGCTGTTAAAACCAGTAATTTAATAAAAATACAATAAGTGAGCACTTTCAGGTTAAAAAATCCTTCTTCAGACATCATACAAAAAATTCAAACACCTTTTAAAATACATGATATCCAATCAAAGGGCTCAGTGTTGTACCTTCCTCTTTCTTAAAATAGGTTTAATGGGAATGACTCCATTCAAGCGAGGTGCTCTATCAGCACCCAGATTAATTATCCATCTAGTTTCACTACATTCTGTTATGTTTCTTAAATCACCCCCCTCCTGGTTGGATGAATAATCTGTAAAACCATAAAAGAAAATACATGCCCAGGATATTGCTTTATATGCTGATAAAGGGCATTATGTATATTGGCTGTGCGTATAGCTGATATATGTTGTAGCACCATGTCTTTCAGTCTACAATTAATTTTACTGACATAAAATGAACAACATTTCATACAATCAGCTAGATATCTAATATTACTAATCAAGCAATCAGCATATTGTTTCAGTGAATATCTCCTTCCAAACAATGGATGAATAAATACTTTATTGTGTCTGATATGTTGACAAGCTTTACAATGTCTACAGGGGAATGTCCCCTGTCATTCCATAACAGGTTTCCTGGCCCCCTGTTGGTCAGTACAGAACAAATCTTTTAAGTTCTTATTATGCTTAAAACAAAATGTGGGTTCCTGAATTATTAATTCCTTTACCCTATCATCTGTTAGTAAGATTTTCCAGTTTTGGCGATTGATGTCACATACACCTCCCACATCGTTACTATAATTCAACGTAACCCGTAAGGGTTGCCTTTTACTGTCTACCACCCTATCACTCACTTGTACATTTTCTGAAAACCAAGGTCTTGCCTTGTTTGACCTGTCCTCCCTGCTCTTATTAAACGCTCGCTGTACCATGTTATGATTATAGCCCCTTGCTTTTAAATCCACCATTAATTCTGCAGATTTCTCTCTCTATACCTTGTCATTAGTACATAACCTAGATGTTCGAAGGAACTGCCTCTGAGTAATGTTACCAAACCTATATCTGGGGCACATACTATCATACTCTAGGAGACTATTTCTCCAGCAGTCTTTCCTATATAACATGGTCTCAATCCATTTATCTGCATTTTTCATTACTCGGACATCGAGAAAGTCTATACTTGTATCTGAATGCGAAACACTAAACCTCAAAAAGTCAGTTGTAGTTTCCAAGTAGGTGATAAACTCATATAAATGTTCCTCTGTCCCTGTCCAAAGCAGGAAGACATCATCCACAAAATGGGCATAATAGCTCAAGAACCCCTTCCATAAATGTGTTGCCTTGAATATTACTTGATCCTCCCAATATGCCAAAACTATGTTGACATATGAGTGTGCGCAGGGGGTGCCCATTGCCACTCCCCTGCTCTGGCGATAAAAGCAATTATTATACATTAAGATATTATTACTCAATACACTTTCTCAATTGAGCCTCTACCCAGATGGAAGTATTTTCAGTGGCCCACTCCCTGCCAGATACAATCGGATGTAATGGTGGGCTCCTAGGGTCCTTATGTATTTTGGGTAAAGCTTTGAATAATGGAATAACAGGATGTTCAATCAATACCAACTTAAAAGTATCTTCATTAATCCAGTTGCTTAACCTAAGGTTAAGAAACTCATGCTTAACCTTACCAATAATCCTATTGGTATCTATTGGTGTTAATTGTTGATAAGTATGTGAATCCCCCAACAACATAAGAACACTACTATGATAGTATTCACTGTTGATGACTACAACTGCCCTTCCCTTATCAGTGGGCTTTATTATAAAATCCTTATTGTCTATAAGTATTCTTAATGCTTATCATTGTTCCATGTTCAAATTATGAAAAACATGCTTGTTTTTAGTATTTAAAAACTTGAAGATGTCATCCTCTCCAGTTTTTATAAAAGTTTCAACCACAGAACTGACAGGAGGGTTAAATATACTGGGTTGCCTCAAGACACAGTCTCTAGGAACAGATTCAACACCATAAATGGGTTTCAATTTGATATTTCTGGCAAACAGTCTCAAATCCAACACATTGTCAATAAAGTTAGATCCAGTACTTGGGATAAATGTTAGTCTTTTACTCATGATCAAGCCTGCTGTCTCTGGTCATGTTGCTATATCTGTCATCAACTAAATCATTGCCAGGCTTAATTCTAGTATTGGCATTCCATGGTGGGCATTATCACTCCTAGGCCAAGTGAAGACATGCCCCCTCTCAAAATCTCGAGTATCCCTATCAATTATTTTCTTTTTTCTGTTGGATAAGTCTCATTTCATACACCAAAATGCCATAGAGCATATTATCCAAAACAATGGATTTTGAGATTGAGAGCTGATAGAAGCAAGGGTCTCAATGAAAGAGCTTCAATAAAACCTATCTTGAAACAAAGAAAATTGTCAGTTGCCACCAATTCATTATACAGTCTTAAATACTTGATCTACTATTTTAGTTCCGCTGAATATTGTTGATCTTTCATATATATTTTTTATTACACAGGGAAACCTTTGATTGTTCTATATTGATTATTGTATTCTGCCCACCAGATTTCTTGTTTTTGTTCGTTTGAATGTTTTTCATGCTTGTAGGAGTCCATTCATCAGCAGGTTCCTGCCAATGTGTTGTGTGAATGCTGGTATGTTCGTATTCCCTGATGGTTGGATAGGGTGTTTTTTTGTGTCTGGGACTTTTTCAGCTTTTGTTGAGCCTGTGAGATATTTTGATATATTGTATGTTGAGTGAGAGATCTTCTCCCTGTTATATGTCCATATAAAGATTAATTAAGTATGAGATGGTCACTTTACACATAAGGATATGACATACTGTAGATTATCCATGAGACATAGGGGTATTTTTTGCATATTGATGATTCTAGGCCAGATAGTCCCGATTTTTGCATATTTTTGGGGTAAATGCTTTACATAGTACTTGGAATTAGACACAATAATTATTTATCTTTTAGTTGCCCTACTTTTTGGCCATATTTTTGGCCAGTTTACATAATTAATATATTTATAGTTTACATACCTGTTGGAATTGTTGTTATTGTAGAAGAAGAAATGTTGCAACAGCAATGAGGTTTTCTATATGCGTTGCCTATTTAAAGCAATGTTTTTGATTTGCTATGTACACATTTATATTATTGTTTTATATATAAAGATTTTTGTAAGTTTCATTAGATAGACTGTTTTATATATATATATATATATATATATATATATATATATATATATATATATTTTTTTTTTTTTTTTTTGCTTATTCATCCATTCATTTTTATATAGTGAGCACATATACTCCCATAATTGTTATATACCATCAAATTCAACACTATTGGATTAGTTTTCCTGGGGTACAGGTTTAATTGTTGTTGATGTGTGGTGTGAGATTTTAATTGTGTTCTTGATCTAGCATTCTTATTTGCTTGCCCAATATCTCCTTTTAGGGGAGTTTGATTGATTGCTTGGACTGGGTTGTCGTACCTGTGTGCTTAAGGTGGGTGTTTGTGCCCACTAGCCCTGATTGACTCTGTGTGGATGTGTTGTCCTTGTTTTGTGGCTCCCAGTGGTCGATGTGACATCAGAATCTATTACTCAACGTCACTTGAATGTTATGTGTAAGAATACCATGATTACACACATGGTTAGTTGGCATGCCATTTACCCATTTGGCATAGAAGCTTGATTTTGCATACTGACCCTTAATTATGAATGTTGTTAGTGCGACATAATGGGTAATAGAATGTTTTATTACAGTTTCGTTCATTCATTCATTTATGAACACAATTATATATGAATTCATTGATATGTACTTTATTGTCTATCTGATCAAGCTTATACAACTTTGTATTTACCTAATTTTAAGGAAGGTTAGATACTCCTAATAAGACAGATGTTGAGCATTTTAGCGAGAGTTTTTATACTCTTTTTTTGTTACCAGTGGCATAATTTATTTTGTTGCCAATTGGTAGGCAATACGATTGCACCTGTTGGCTCAGGATATTTATGCCAACATAACATGTTATGCTCCTAAGTATTCCTAATATATTTCTTACAATATCAACATGATGTGTGCATAAATATGGGGATTAGTGGAAGACACTAAGTATTTTATTAAAAGACTACACACTTTTAATTGTTACATCTGGATGTTACCGTTTTGCTAACAGAGACTTACTTTTAATATTTTTTCACATCGTTAAGCCAAGGTTAGTTCTTAATAATCTGAGTCTCTGTATGAGATAATGAATTTATCCTTCAGTGTTTGAATATATGTATTCGTTTGTTTATATATGATTTTTACAGGATGCTTAGCACATTTTTTGATGAAGCATTTTGATTCATTATTATAGATATACATAGATATGCACTTGTTTTATTTTAAAGCTTCTAGAGTGGCTTTGCCATGCATCAGTTAATTGGTTAATGTTGTTTGACTATCATTAGGGTGTTTATTTATTTATTTTTGCTTACAGATAACTAGTCATATTTTTCTATACACTCTTTTAAGTTAAAGTTGCTGCTGTGGCTATTTTGATGCAGACCTCTATATATATATATATATATATATATATATATATATGTATGTATATACATACAATAAGACGTGCATATGGAACGATTTTTTATTTCCTGCATCTACTGCAATTAATGCTAAGTTTTATATATATGATTCTTTACCTGTATTTTTACACTGAAATTCTAGAAGTTGATATGAGTCGCTGATGACATGTTTTAACTTCTGATTTGATGCACGCTAAATAGCTACTGTTCAATCAAATATCAGCTTTAGCTTTGTTTAGGTTTGTCATACATATTGACGTTGTGATTTTCCAAGCTGTTATTAAATGTATCCACTAGGGGTTTTGTTACTATTATGTAGCGATGTACTAGGAAGTGATGTCATTTTCATATGAATTTTATATATATGATCATCTATATGTATCTTTACACTGTAATTCTAGAAGTTATAAGTTGCTGATGATATGTTCTAACTTCTGACTTGATGTACGCTGAACAGTTACTGTTCACTCAAACACTTTTGTTTAGGTTTGTTATACATATTGATTTCATGGCGGCCACAGTGGTGCAGCAGTTAGCGTTGCTGCCTCACAGCAAGAGGTTCTCTGGTTCGATTCTCGGCTGGGGTTCCTTCTGTGCGGAGTCTGCATGTCCTCCCTGTGGTCGTGTGTGTTTTCTCCGGGTGCTCCGGTTTCCTCCCACATCCCAAAGACATGCTGTAGGTGGATTGAACACTCTAAATTGGCCCTAGGCATGAGTGCGTGCATGTGTGTACCTTCAGTGAAAGGTTCGGCGCCGGGCTGGCAACTCAACATCGTAAAACTCCACTGCCAATCATGAGCGGACAGGTGATCCACTGTGGCGACCCCTAACCGGGAAAAGCAAAAAGAAGAAGAAGAAGATACATATTGATTTTGTGATTTTCCTAGTTGTTATTAAATGTATCCACTATGGGCTTTGTTACTATTAAGCAGTGATGTACTAGGAAGTGATGTCTTTTTCATATGAATCTTTTGATTAGTTTTCTTAAGTTTTTAAATGTTCTGTAATAGCCAGTTGCATGTTCTGATGAAGCTATTTAGTGAAAGTGCTTACCATACAAAATAAAACGTTTTTATTTTATATTCATGGTGATTTGAGTGTTGACATATTTGTTGACTCCTACTATTATCTTGCTTATTGGGGATTATCTTTGTTTTACCAGCAGTCATACTATACTCCTCCGTAGAACCGTAATATTGGTTTTATTCAGATTTAAAAAAACACTGGATCTTTCTCAAGTTAAATCTGGCAAGAGGAATCATAAGAATGGAAGAGACCATGAAACCTAGGACTTGCAGAAGTTCTCTTTCAGTGGGAATATTTTGTCAAGGAAGATTACGACAGTGGTGATAATAAGTATACCTCTTTTCTGGGGGAAGAAAGGCAGTCACCCTATAAGGGTCTAGAAGAAACCCCAGGAAAAAGCAATCTTTGAGTTGGAATCAGGACTGACTTGTTCAGGGTGAAACCCAGGTTTTGTAAAAGATTCATACTGAACTGTAAAGCTGACTCATGAGGCAGATATCAGACATCATGATAAGGAAAGATGCATATGCCTTAAAGTCTAAAATATGTTATCACTAGAAAAAGGCATTTGTTAAAGACTCTTAGAATGGTAGAAATCCCAAAAGATAAATATGTTAACTGATAATGCAACCTCAAGTCAAATAGTCTTAAAAAGATATGTAGTTTTTGTGAATGGGAATATACAAATAAGCACCTTCTATTTCTAGAGAGAGAAAATAGAGAAGATAGTTAGAATTGTCAATATTTAGAATTTTTAGAATGTGCAAAAAATACTTTACATTTCTAAGATCTATAACAGGCCTTCAGGTTCTCTTCTTCAGGGGAACCAGGAAAAGTCTTAAATAAATTCCCTTTGACTTGAGGGAATGGCTCTATGACCCTCTGAAGCAGTAAAGTGGAAATAATTTGGAGCATAAGGTGAAAAAGGCCTTTCAAGACTAACAAATGCCTGATGGAACGGGAAGAGATGACCATAGGAACTTGTAACATCACTGTATGATATTTTGATCCCAAGTGTATTGGGTTATTGATTGACATGCAGGGAGACAAAAAGACAGATTACCTTCAACTTTCTGATGAAATCTGGGGTGGGGACGGGGTTGAGGAAGTATGTGGTAAGGATAATCAGACATTGTTTTTGGAGGGGGGGTGTTGGATTTCTGGGACCCATTACATTTTCATTTGGAGTCTCCTTGCCACTTTCTTTGGAACTGTTCTTTCCCAGAATACTGCTGACCAGATCTGAAAGATTTATGGAAAAAAATGGGCCTGAATTAAATGGATAGTTCCTTTAAAATTAGGAAGTGGACTTTAGAAGAGCTGCTTAACTTCCTGCATGAGTTCTCCTATTTCTTAAAGAATTCAGCAGAAGCTTTAGAAAATAGGAAGTCCTTGATCAGTGAGGTATTTACCAATTAAGCTTTAATGTCCTAAGGGAAGGACTGTAATCTTGTACAAGCATACTTGATTATAACAGTACCAGCTGCAACTGCTCTAGAGACAGCATGTACAGCAATGTTGCCAAAATTGATTATGTGTTCAGGTACGTACCTGAGAAGAGGAGTTAAGAATGTTGATAACATTAGATTTCAAGTCAAAGTTAGAGAGATTAGCCAATAATTGTCCCATGTTATTCAAAATAGATAAAAAGAACTTGGATATGCGGGTTTGGCAGTTAATGGCTGGAAAAAGGTCTTGTGTTCAGTCAGACTTTCCCAGTAACCAAATGTAAAATAAATAATAAATAAATAATAGCTAGGGTGGCAGAGGTATATACCTTTTTTGCCATGCCTATCAGGAATCCTTATAACTTGCAACTGAGTTAGAAGAAGGAAAGGTTCTACTACCTTTGTCAGCATCCAAATTAATGACAACAGGGTTATGACAGGGCTTTTTATAAAGGTACTTATGCATATTGGGGACCCTATAAAACCTGCCAGCCTTCTTAGGCAGCCAGAGGTTGAGAGTCTGTGTATACTGAAACAGCAAAAAAGGTTTCTTTTAGAGTTCCTATGGATGGAGGTGTAGGAACAGGCTTAGAGGACATCCATTTTGATAGTCAGAAACTTCCTTAACCTCCCATATGAGAAAGTCTTTCATTTAGCAACTGTGTTCACTAAGGAAATGTCCTCATTACGGGAATCCGAGGATACACTGTCTTCTTCCACTGATTCAGATCCAGTGGGAGAGAAAATTTAAGAGGCATACATAATCCCTTCATTGTCAGAATATGAAAATTCCTCTTCTTTAGAAGACGGAACCCTTTTTATTCTAACTAGAGTTAAAGTGGATGAAGACATTGAAGACAGATTAGATTGAAAGGACTTAATAGCTTTATACAGACATTGAACAAATTTAAATCAATTGTTTCGTTGTCTGAAGGAGAAGAGGATGATGAAATATGTTTGGTTTGCTAAGTATGTTTCCTAAGAGGGTCAAGATGTATGGTCTTCAGAGCTGAAGCCTTAGATCTGATGTCCATAAACAAGCCATAGACATCCTCCCTAACTAAAAATTGGTGGATACCTCCTTACCTCAGATAAAATTATTCTTAGTTCTCCCTTTCCAGCTGTCTCAGCTGGACATTTGTTATAATCAGATTTGCAAATGTCCTGAACCATAGTGGCCTAAAAGGAGTTACCAAACAAACAAAAAAAAAAGCTGGAGTAGGAGTCCTTGTATGGCAGATGGTACAGACAACCACACCTCCATTTTCTTTAAGAAATATGAAGCATTCTTTCAGAGAGTTGTAAAGAAATAGGCAGAGTCCCCAGTGGGGTACTTATCTGTCTGGAGGCCTTGCTCTAAAACTGACTATATCGATAACTAGACACAATAATGCTGACAGTCTGCATACATGATCTATCAACAAGAAAGTTCTGAGCTTTGGCATGTCTATTTATCCCTCTTTTACTGGCACATCTGTTTATGCTAAGGATGGACTTACAGCATGCAAAGAAAGTGCTAAAGCATTGCAGACTGACTAGACATATGTTATCCTTGGCAAGGAAAGTCCTATGTGTAAGGGTTACTGCAAAAATGACCTAGTGAAGAACATCTTAGAAGATCACTCTGTAAACACACACAGTTTATTCTCAAAAAGATATACTGTGATGTCATATTATTCTCATGCCCAGACTGTTTCCTGATTGATGAAAGTTCAGATATGTACTTCACAATGCCACTGTTGTTTACTTTTCATGCTGTAAGAAAAATGTGGCAGATTTATACTCTACTGCCTACAATTTTTGCCTATAATGGTGAATAAAATTGTTGATACAGTATCAGGAAAACATCATAGCTCTTTAAATTACAACTGCTTATGCACTTAAAGCATGAATTGTTATATTTAAGACTAATAAACTTCACTGTACTAATTGATAAAAAAGAAAAATAACAAGTACTTACAACCTGCACGCATTTCATTTAAATTCATGCTCATAAATAATACGTAATTTCGAATGAATTTCAGTTGTCAGAACATATTTTACAGTCATGAATATTTTATTCTGCTAATGACACAAAATATGAAAAAATGTTTTACTGTACAGTAAGAACACAAAATTAGTTCAAACTAGATTGGCTTTGTTTTGATAGCCTTATTATTATTATTATTTTTCTATTTAGGCAAATAAAATGAGTCACCCATCCATTCTTTCTTTTCTTTAAAATGCTTCAACTACCTACTAGGCTTGTTTAGTTTCCTCTGGTCCTCTGTTTAGCATACCAGCACACCCCCAGCCCCCAATTCACATAACCCTATTGCAGGTGTAGCCCACAACTACTTGATGATTAGGCTCTTTAGTAGTGGCAAGAGCGTGAGAGATCCAATGGGAACTCATGGGAAGTGGCATTAGGAACCATCATGTAGGCAAAACTCAGTTAAAATCTCTAGATCTGGCTAGTGGTTTGTGCAATGATATCATGACAACCAACAACTCCCAAAGGATAGCAACTGCAGTGCTCTAGGCCTCCACTAAAAGACTTTACAGGCTATGTTAGGAGTGGTGGTCATTGGCCACTTCTTCTTCTTATCCTTCCTATCTGTGCTTGCTAGCAGTCAGAGGTGCTTTTTTGTTTCAGGTCATCGTCAGCAGAGAATGGTGCCCTCTGTGACCAATCACACTTTCATATGTTTACAAAATATGGCCTACTATATGAACAAAAAAAGACTACAACTCATCTCGAAGCATGTAATGATCAGAGCCCTGTGCTTAAAGTTATTATTTATAGAGTGAGCATTCTTGAAATATTTAATAAAATAATGAAATATCAAGTCCTGCATTTTAAATCGCAACCTGCCATTTTATGTGTGTGTGTGTGTGTGTGTGTGTGTGTGTGTGTGTGTGTGTGTGTGTGTGTGTGTGTGTGTGTGTGTGTGTGTGTGTGTATATATATATATATATATATATATATATATATATATATATATCTGTGTGTGTGTGTGTGTGTGTGTGAATGTTTACTATGGTATATTCAAAAGAGGTCAGGTCGAACAATTGCAACACCGAAAAATAATGTTGCATTTCAAAACAGCGGAAGACCGGAATGTCAAAAATGGGAAACACGGAAATGTGTATTCAACATTTTCAGCATTCCCACCATAGGCGCAGGAAGCTGTTGAAGACTGGGGGGGGGGGGTAAGAGGGGCACTTAGTGATCTAAAAAGGGCAATTTTTTATAACTATATACTACCACAACATAGGTTCACTTGGAGGACATTTTAAGCTAAGCCAATTCCCTTTTGGTGCTTGAATTAACATTTTCTGATTGGTCTTACCTATCCCATGGCTGATAATTGTATATTAGCCCTAATGAGAATAACTGTGATTATACCATAGATAATTTAAGGGGGACCTAAAGTTTCAAGTTTATCAACACATTGCACATATTTTTGCTTCACTTGCACCTACAAGTGCAACACCTCATCACAGTTACAGTCCTTGTGTTCTTGTCCAAATGACTGTTGAGATTACTCCAGTATATTCAGTTACATCTCTGGCCTGGTTTAGCACCCCTACCATTTTACTAGAAGTCTAGAACGGTTACTGCTACAAAAACTCATAAATGAAAATACTGTATAATAGCAATGGTGGTAATGTGACGCTTCAGGGCTGCACAACATACAGTAGCTAATGAAAAAGCAAAGCAATGAAACTGAAAGTAAACCGACATACCTAATGTTTACATGCTGCTGTTTCATTCCTATATCGCCAAAATGCCAACCAGTTCTGTTTCAAATAGCCTCTTGGCTAAAACCTATGCCATAAACCCAAACTCCTCATATTCTCTGTCAAATAATTACAGCAAATAACAGCAGACAGTAATGCAATGAGCCATCCCTCGTCCAAAATATGCACAGAGTGAGACAAGTGTTGTCACCTTTCCAATTCCAAATAACAAATGTGGGACATTTCTTACTGAACCGTGATCAGGACAACCAACATCCTTTGCCAACACAGACTTAGTTGTTTCACTTTCTTGCCAACATACGCTCTACTAAAGAATGAGTCATTTATTCTATTTTATAGTATATCAAAAAGGTCCCGATCCCTCCCCCCACAAAAAAAAATTAGAAAAACATTTTAAGAAAGGTATTTGCCTCTCAAAAACTTCAGGACATTTCCCATTGTTATGTTTTCTCGCATGGCTGTCACTTCTGCAGAAATATGGGAACTCCTGTGAAACTAGGGAAGAAAAAGGTGGTAATCCAAGAATTAAAGACGTGTTTACACTTCAGAAAGCTAAAGTGTTGTGAAGTAGCTGCAACATTCTGATGAAACTATATCAGCTTAAGAAGTATACCAGCTCTGCTCAGATTAATTAAAAACAGAAGTGCTGTAAGTCTAAATACATCTAATCATCATTTATGTGTTCAAATTGTATATACCATGATCACACAGTGAGCCGCAGCTCAGTTATCATCTACTTACCAAACTGTAAAGCCAGTATGTCCCATAAATTACAAAAAAACCTACAATGACAACAAACTTTCGGAAATTTCCTTAATCTGTCGAACACTTAACTACTTAACTATTTTGGAGTACCAGCAGCTTCAGAAAATACAAATGGAGCACCATCAGCTTCAGATGAAACGGAACACCAGCATCTTCAGAAAATAAAGTAAATGGAGCCTTAAGCTTACCTGTAGGTGTTGCCTTAAGTAAATGGAGCAGCCTTATGCCTGTGGGTGATGAGTGTTAACACACACACCAGAGCAGCTTCAATAATTCAGTAAATAAAGTAAATGGAACGGAGCCTTAGTGTTGAATCTGGCAGCAATCAGGTACACTTTTGTGTTTAAATTCAACACATGCGTGCGTCCTCCGTGTGTTGTTACAGGTCTTGCAGCTGTAAAAGTGGGGGGGACCCTCCCTCACCCTCCCTCTCCCTCACCCTATGGTTCCAGTGCCTATGATTCCCGCCTTCCACCCATATTACTCACCTTGCAGGGGGGCCCTGCATCCCTAATGAGGGGGGGCTGCACCCCCACAACCCCTGCATATTAACTATATCAACACTGAGATCGCACTGCAATGAGGAAATGGCCTACTTCCCTGTTCCTCACTACTGAAGCATGACCTCCGTCCAGTCTCGGCACGTTGATTCATGAAAGGTTAAGTGCACCATGCAACTCAACTGAACTTGATCGACCACTATCGGTTTGGTTTCCTGTCCCTTGAAAAACGTGATTTCGTGCATCAGCTGTTAGACTTACTGCAGTTCACATAAGTCATAGTAAACTGTGTATATATATATATATATATATATATATATATATATATATATATGTATATGTATGGGTCTACTTCAGTAGACTGACACCTTTCTTATCTGACACCCAGTTGCCCAAGATGAGAACACTGACACTTCACAAGACCGACATCCAGAAGACCGATGTTTAACACGAGGTAAGTAACCACTTGGCCATCCCGATTAATGTAACTAAAGTAAGCAAAGCTAAACCCACCGATGTGTAAATATACCAACTCTGAGAACACACTACCATAGGGATAAACTGGGTGTCAGGTAAGTAAGCAGTCGGTTTACTGAAGTAGACCCATATATATATATATATATATATATATATATATATATATATATATATATATATATATATATGGTTTCACTTCATATACTCGAATTTCAGCATTTCGAGTGCATGAAGCCAAAACTGCAGAATAGCGAAAGTGCATAAGCGTGAATGCGAGTATGTCGAATCTGCACATATGCAGTGACACTACATTATGGGAAGTGTTTGTTTGGGATGTTTGTGTTTGGACTTTCAGGTCAGTGAGTGTATGTGCACGTTTTTGTAACGTATGTGCTTGTGCGTGTGTGTGTGTGGGGGGGACAGTAGAATGTGTGTATTTGAGTTTTGTTATTTTTCTGTGTTTGTGCTATCTTGGAGTTAGTATATATAAGTATGGGGGATGTGGGGAGCGCAGGGGGCTTGCCCCCTTCTTCTGTTTAGTGTAGGTATATGTATGTGTGGTGTTTTGTTGTTTTTTGTTTTTTGTGGTGTAGGTGTTGTGGTTTGTGTGTGGTATAGTGTATGTGTGTTCGGGTTTGTGATTTCGGCTTTCTGGGGTTTTGGTGTTGTGATGGTTTCAACTTCATGCACTTGAAATGCTGAAATTTGGGATTTTGGAATTTCGAGTATATGAAGTGAAATCATATATGTACATACTAATGTAGCAATGTGTTTTTTCTGTGGACATTATGAGGCAATACTGAAACTGCTTCGTCCTTAAAGGTAAATTTACAATACTTCAAGCAGATAGGGTACTGGTTATCTGGTTATTTCTCCTAGTCAACAGCACTGGTGTTATCGGTTTTGATGCACTAGTTGTTCAGTCCTAGATTCTAGGAGAGCAAAGCTAACCAATTACATGAGCAAGAATAGATTTGCTGTAAGCTTAAATTAATTTGTACATTAAGTGTACATGCTTTTTTAGATTGGGTGTAGCATTAAGTAGTTATCTTGCAGCGGTATTGTAGTTTGCAGCTAAATTTTGCAGCATACCTGTTAGACATCATTGCTTTCTTATATGTTGTGCTTGAAATCCAGTGATGTTCCCTGACTACATTATTATAAATAGAGATGTGACGTTTTTATACTATCAGCAGTACTAGTGATAGTCTGATAAAGAAATAATACTTAAATTTAATTGCACAATAAGAATATACTTATAGAGCTATACTTCTTCTTGTATAAAATAACAATTCTAAACCACTTGCATTAGTTCATGGATCTTGACCCCCCCCCAAAAAAAAATGCTATTTGTAAATGTTTGTTTATAACAGTTCCAATCTAACATTACATTGTTGTATTATTAAAGTAAATTATGTGAAAACCTCCCTCTTGATAATAATATTCATTTAGGAAGACAAATTGTTCCATTTTCAGTTGAAAAGTACACTGCTGATGGAACTTTACCAGCATGCCTAGCTTTATTTGTAGCTCCTCTTGTATTATAAAACTAAACCTTAATATATCATCAACATCCTCAGGGTTTAAATTACTTATGTACCTAAATTAGAAAAATGAGTCAATTTAGTCATAAAAAAAAATCTATATTGTATTGTATGATACACAATTTATTTTTTTAGTCTTTAAATTCATAGGAAAAATCAAGATATAGGCAACATAGTTAAAGTATTTGAAACAAAATAACACATGTGATGCAGCCTTCTTACCCAAAAGTATTACAGCTAACTAAGGATGTATTTCATGTATCAATCTATAAATATAGCACAAACATCATCGACTATGGACCTGCTGATTGCTGCAGGAAGTCCAGTAATTAGGAGATAACAAAATGCCAACCTGCAAAGCATTCCTCTTCTTCTTTTAAAGTGCTAAAATACCAAACCTTGACATCAGACATATGTATATTGACTAACTCCCTTGCTATCTGCCCTAGTTTTTCATCATTATTGGAAAGTTACACCATTTTAATAGAATATGGAATAAAAATATACAGTAAATATTAAAGTTACACCATTTTAATAGAATATGGAATAAAAATATACAGTAAACATGAAGCATTTTAACTGGAATACAATACAATACAAAATGATGATTACCAAGTACTGACATTCTTATACAAAACATACTTTCTAATTAAGAGAGGTAAACTGCATGGCCATTGGCTAAATATGTTCACAGAATTTCACAATGTAGTGCACTTACTCCTAACCATTGTTAAAATGTACCATGATTTCTGCCATTCAGAAAACACTGTTAAGTGTAAATGGGTATAACAGTAAGCAGCTGAAAGGAAGGCATGCAGAAGTTTCACTTACCTCAAGTGCACCAGTCAAAATTAAGAGGTTATAAGCACAGATATGGCCAGTCTAGACCCTAAAGATCTCGAACATCCCCCTCTTTCTGCTCCACATGCATCATTTGTAAATGCTATCCCTTTCTAAATTTATAAAGCTAGCTTTTCAGGAAGGACATCTTGTAAGTTCATATCTATGGAAGGAGTGTCACTGCAAAGTAATAACAGAATGATGCAAAGTGTTCAGGAACTGAGTAGATATGACAAACAAATATATCCATTAAGAGAAAAACAATAATGTGTGTGTGCATTTTATGTGTGCGTGTGTGTGTGTGTGTGTGTGTGTGTGTGTGTGTGTGTGTGTGTGTGTGTGTGTGTGTGTGCATGTGCCAGTGTATGCATGTATGCATGTGTACATATGTATGTTATTATGTATTGTATCATGTTAATAAAGCCAAATTCCAACTTTTGCTTGGTTGGCAGTATGCATGTATACATTTGTACATATGTATGTTATTATGTATTGTATCATGTTAATAAAGCCAAATTCCATCTTTTGCTTGGTTGACAGCACATTGTGGCCAGGTGATATTTCATATTATTCAGTGGTTTATGCTATTTAAACTTTATGTAGTTTTTGTGTTGATCATTAGAATGTTCCACCATGAGGGCATCCTAAGATACCTCTCACTGAAATGTTCATGCCAGCAAAATTAAATTAAATTAGAGGTCTCAAACTACGAATGGATCGAATTCATATTACTTTTTAATCATTCATTTTTCTAACCTTTCCTCCTTATGCTTGCATTCTTCTGAGCTTTATTTTCACTGAAAAGCAGAACACATGAACCTGTTTTCATTTAACAAGAAACTGTATACTCAATGGGAAAATCGTGGCTTTCATATGAAACTATGAGTGTTTTGCAATCATCCCTCATAACTGCAATTACAAATTATCAGAGCACTCAACCTTGAGCAACATTTACAGTAAGTAAAAATCAATAGATGTATTACATACAGTAGACAAGGAGAAGGAAAAGTATGAATACATGTTAGAAAAGGTGGATACAAAATGTAACGATGTTTTTAAAAGAAAAACTAAGAAGATAGAAAGAGACATTACTGAATATAGGGAACATAGGGCATATCCTAAACTTAGAGAACATGAAAGACTCCAACAAAAAAATAAAAATAAAAATACAACATCCAGTACATCACATTTTTGAGAATGAAATGAGACAAGAAGAATATGTAGGACAAAGTTATAATAATAACTACAATGACCCTTTAGAATACCCCCTCTCTCTGAAGATCGGAGAGATTAATGAACAAGACACCAGTAAAATACAATTATCCCAGATGGGGAAGGGGGTACAGGGAAGCCAAGAGACACTAGTCAGTAATGGGCCTGAAGAAATTATCCAAAATGAAGGAGTACAGGTAGCATATAAGGGGTATACTATATACAGTTATAGTAGAATAGAGATTCAAAAGGTTCATTTTGAATTGTTTTCCAAGGGTTTTAAGTTTATACCCAGAAGGAAGGCTGAAATAGATAAAGTAATTATAGATCTGAAGTTGTTTATTAGAAAGAAAAACTTGGAACTCTTATTTAAGAACATTGAAAATAATATGGCCTATAATAACCCCTTAATTACGAAAAGTACCTATAACCCCCCTTTACATCCTTGGTTGAAAGTACCTATAACCCCCCTTTACATCCTTGGTTGAAAAATCTGGAGAACTTACTAGAATTAGAAATAAGGAAAGTAATAGAGAAAAATAAAGTGATTCCAAATATTTCATATTCAGAAAAACTTCTCTTAGATGAAATTAAGAATGATTGTAATTTAAGAATTATGGCACCAGATAAAGGAGGGGGAACAGTTTTTATGGATACTATAACTTATGAATCTAAAGTGATGAATATACTAGAAGATAATATGAAATATTATACAGTGTCACTAAATGAAATTAATATTTCTTATAAAAAATTTTTCTAGCATTAAATGAACTATTATTAGAGGGTCAATAGATTTAAAATTATTTAAATTTTTACATAATGAGAGACCTAGGGTACCTAGTATATTTGGAAAACCTAAAATGCATAATGATATATTAGACCCACCCCTTTGATTGATAGTAGCAGCAGAAGGTTCTGCTACAGCTCCTTTGGCTAGATTCTTGGATATCAAATTAAAGTCTTTATCTGTGGCTTGTAATAATACCTTAAAAGACTCATGGGATCTGCTAAGACAGATAAGACCGGAAATATATGATGAAAGAATTATGTTTATTACTATAGACATAGTTGATTTATTTTCTTCAATCTCACATGATGTGGGATTATTATGGTTAGAAGAAGCTATGGTTGATGCTGGAACACTAAGTCATATGGATTTTAGACTATGTTTAAGTTTGATGGATCTTGTGTTGACTAATAACTAAGTACACTTTGAAGGAGAGTTTTTCCAGCAGATTCAAGGAGTAGCAATGGGTGCACAATGTGCACCCACATATGCTAATATTGTTCTCTCAGTATGGGAGAAAAAATATATTCTAAATTCAAAATATAGTAAGTGCTGGAAACTCTATAAACAATATTTGGATTATATCTGTTTAGTGTGGGATGATACAGAATAAAAGTTTATTGAATTCTATGAGTATATAATGACTACTTTACTTATAATATACAATATGAAAAAATGAACTATCTAGATATCACTATACATAAAAAATGGAAAATTTAAATCAACAGTATATAGAAAAGGTATATATGCAAATTCATACCTCTTTTTTACAATTTCACACCCTTTTAGTCAAAAACATAGTTTAGTCAAAGGACAATTTGTTAGGGGAAGTCGAATGTGTTCGGAGAATGATGACTTTATAATTGAAAGTAAGTTCTTAGAATAGATGTTTTTACAGAGGGGATATCCACTAAAACTAATTGAAGAAGTAAAAAAGGAAGTAATTATGGGTAGAGCTGATAGATTTGCCCCCATACTAGGGAAGAACTCTGGTGAAATAGATATAATTCATGATAATGAGCATACTAATAGTATATTTGAACGGGCATTTGTGACTAACTATAGTGGAGATGCTAAAGCTATAGTAAAGATGATAGAAGTATGGGGAAGATTCTCTGCAATATCAGATTTAAATATTTTTGATACCCCATTTAAATGTATTTTTAAGAAAGTGTCAAAATATTAAGAATATTATAGAAATAAATAACAAAGGAGTGCACCCTTATGGACGTAGTAGGAAAAGCACTTTTAAATGTGGCCATTGTTCACAATGCCCTTATATATATATATATATATATATATATATATATATATATATATGTATAAAATGGAGCAAAGGTAGAATGAGTAGCTAGGAATAGAATAATTAGTAGTAAGGAATATTATACATGTGATAGTAATGGACTTGTTTATCTAGTATTATGTAAAGCATGTAGTGGTTTCTATGTGGGGAAAACAGAGAGAAAGCTCCAAAGAAGAATATATGAACATCTTTATGAAGTAAAAAATAAAAACAATACTAATGCCCTGTTTAGACATAGTTTAGTATGTCATAAAGCATCATTTTCTTTTTAGAAACAGTGACTAAAGATATAAGAGGAGGGCTATGGAAATTACATATAGAAAATAGAGAATTATATTGGCAAATAATGTTGGAAGCCAATAGATTCCCTGGCATGAATGAATATTTGTCTTTAGCTCCTGTTTTAAAAATTAGATCTGCTAAACTTTGAAGTGCAATAATTTTTTTGACCACCAGATAGAGTATTTTGTTGTTAGTTTCATACAATTAAATTATATATGTAATTTATTATTTTATTATGTGTTTTATAAGAATTTTTTAAATAAGAAGGATAAATGAATTTTTATTAAATATTTACTTGTGTAGTTAATATAAATGTATATGTCTAATAGACTATGTTTTAGTATTTAAATTTATAAGATAGTAAATGTTATATAGTTAATGAATGATTTTATTGAATGAAAAATGCTATTGGTTGATGAGTTAATTAAGCAAATATAAAAATGGCTTTGACTTGATGCATTTTATCTGATGAAGTCAGGAGAGGACAAAAACGCATTTATAAGTAAAATGTTTATGTGGATTTTTTACTTCGTGTAGCTAAATAAAAGTGTTTATTGGAGTTGGACTGCTTCCTAAGTGCTAATTTTGAAGTATTGGTGAATTTGACCACTTATTCGTTTTTTGAAAAATCAATAGAAAGAACCATTCTGTACAGCCAGCCATGGAAGCCTAACCTCAACATCCCTGGTATTTGTATACTCCAAATTCTAGATCACTGAATCTTGTGGAAAAGACAAATTTCCAGCAGGCTGCAGTCTTGATATTTAAATAAAATCCCAATGTTTGCACATACAGCAGTGGCATATAACAGTGCCAATCTTCAGAGCAGGATCACAGTCAAATGGGGCCCTAGACAGGGTAATGGATTGGAGCCCCTGCTCACAAACAGCAATCCCCCTGCACACAGAGCAGCCCCCCAATACCATTCCAGTGTACCATTATTTGGCTATTTCTCCCCAGTTACCATAAACACTGTTCGGGCATATCTGTGGACACACTATTCTCTTCTTTACTTTTACAAAGATTACAGACATTTGGATTTAATTTAAAACTTTTATTTCAAATTTTATAGCACAAACACTGATAGACATTTGCTAGACAAAAACATACAGTCTCACATTGAAAACAGACTTAGCATTAACAATAAACTTCCCTGCCCTTGAAACTCACATTCATTGAAATGGCATTGAAACTCACATTAAAAAAAATGCATCTGACCAGTAGTGGATTAAGTTTACCTTTGGGCTGTTTTCAAACCCTTGTACATATTTTTAGGACCATGCATACATGCATGTGTGCTTTGATTTACCTTCCTGGTTGTATTGAATTATATTCCTTGCATAATGCAGCACCACTTGTTAGAGTATGTTTTAAATTTGTAGTTTTGAACATTTTTCAAGTAAGCAATAAAAACATATGAAACAATAATGCCAAAACTGCCCATTTCAGGACATTTCAATCATAAAAGGCCCTTAAACTTCTGTTATTGCAATCCACCAATATCAGTCAATATGCACTATCTCTTCTGAAGTACAAGTCATCTGAATAATTCCACATTTAAAAGATCTGTATCTAACGAAGAGGTTGCTACTAGCAAACAACTTTATATTTTGGTGTTCCATCAACAAATTCAATGCCTGCTGTCCAAGAAGAATAAATTGCCAATGTTACAATAAATAAAAATGGTAAGCTAGTAATATTGTAATAGGGAATGGAATGGATTACAAACCAACAGCGGGTTCATAGTTACTAGGCATATCATCCAAAGGAGGTCACAGACAGAACTGCAGCAGCTCCAATCTCACTGTAAAGTAAAACACAGATTAAGCAATCCATCTACATGGTTTGGGAGTAGAACTCACAACCTTCTGCAGCAAAAGTACATATAGTATCTGCTGTGCTACTAACACTGCTTTCATGTTCTATAGCACAGTGACAACCATTTGCTAAACAAAACAATTGCACATTGAAAACAGCACGAGTAGCAATAAACTTCTCTTCCCTTGAAAGTGACAATCTCTTGAAAATGCACTGAAGGTGACAGTTCCTTGAAAATGTGCTGAAATACTCACACTTCCTTGTAAATGCACTGAAATTCACAATTATTTGAAAATGTAGTGAAATACTCACACTTCCTTGTAAATGCACTGAAAATGACAATTCCTTGAAAATGCACTGAGGTAGTTGGTGTCATCATATTTAAAACTGTCCAGATTTCTATAGAATGTCCAGAGTTCTGCCCCATATTTTGGTCTGTTACTCTTTGTGTTTCTTCTGGTAAACTACAGAGGATTGAAATCATTAAATAATGACAAATATTTGAGTTTAAGGCTTCACATCCTTCAGACAATACAAGTTAACACAAAACCTGTTATTCTAACAACATTCTAAGTTTATTTTATAAGAGGAATACTGAAAATCTGTCACTATTTATGAGTTTTTGTCCTCCAATTATTTAAAGTTTTGTTCAGATTTCTTGTGTTAGGAAGTTAAGAGGTATCGTTGGTGAAGATAATTCAGGTTCTCATCTCCTGTAACCAAGGTACAGGGTTTGACACTCAGTAAATGACCTAACTTGCCATTCTTAACTTGGGCGATTCACACACACACACCTCCCCTTTCATTTGTTAGGAAGAAGCACCTTACTGATATATTCATTGTTTCATTGTGGGAATGTTGGTGTGGTTCAAATTCCATGTGCAGCATTTGGAAAAGAAGGAAGTAAGAAATAGGTGTGCATGCACTGTGTGCGTTAACAGATGTACGCTGGATGTAAGTGTACGCTGGATGTAAGTGTTTCTTAAAGAAGACATACAATTTTTTTTTTTACTTTTTAATTGCAAAGTACATGTTGTGGCTGCCCCCCTGGACACTGGGTCCTGTTCCAGCCAGTGGGGGCCCCTCCCAGACAGCAGGCCTAGGTGATTGCCTAGGTCACCTAGCACTGGATCTGGCTCTAACAATCACTAGTTTGTTGAGTGCAAGTCTGGCACCTGATGGAATTTGTTAACTCCTATTACAGCTGCCAGAAAAATCAAAGTCAACTAACTATGTAAGTTACAATATTTGATTATACTCATTTTGACTCATTCCATCCTTGTAATCACTATAAAGATACTATAGAGCAATGTGTCACACATCTAATAAGAAACCTTGCTTTCCATTGAAAATGCAGTCTCATTTCACAACTTCAAACATCTTTTCAGAATTATGTAAAGAAATTGAAATATAAAAAAAAAATATGCTTAAAAATAGAATACATAAAACGGAATTAGAGAATTAAAAAAAATACGGAAATCAGCTGTTTGCTACCAGGCAGTGGCACCATATATATTTTTTTCTTTTTCAAAAGACTGAGTACTTCTAAAAATGAAAATATTACCAATGCCATCTATTGTATGGTATAAGTACAGCAATCCATAGCAGAATAGGTAGGGCATAGCTTGTTACTTGGCCAATTTGATTTTGAGGCCAAAAATCATTTAAGTTGTAAATCCTTCTGCTATCATGAACTGATGTTTAAATATAATCCAAAAAAAAGCACATACACAAAGTGACAGGAATGATAAATGGTTCACTTAATAAGGATGCAAAAGTCCGAAAACATATAAAGTGAACCAAAGCAACGTGGACACTCAACGATAAAACAATAAATCTTTAATAAACATAAGCGCTTTCACAGTGCTGAATATACTGCTTCCACAGACATTAAAATATAACAATGAAAATCCTAATAAACAGTAAATAGCACATGAGCAAATCAAATATCCAAATAAAACAATCAGTTGTTATGACAACCAAATAATTCTCTCAAGCCATTAAAGGTACATACCCCTAATATTGCCAAGCTATATGAGTTCAAAACTTGGAATAAATAAAAGACACAGGAGAGTACCCAAAACTACCTACATAGAGCTCTACTTTTAAGAATAGATTTCATTGAAAGTTTATCATTAAACCTTTACCTATATCTGCCCTTAGTCTAATTATCCACCTAGTCTCTGTGACTTCTGTCAAACTCTCTATATCCCCACCATGTTCATTTAATTCAGTCTGCTTTAGTGCCAAAAACATAAAAATATAAGCGGAGTCAAAAGCCATAACATGTTTCAACAACACATTGGTAATGTTTCCAATCTGTATGTTATAGAGATGTTCCCTGATCTTGTCCCTAAATCCACGATTCGTCTTCCCAACATAAAACACAGAACATATATTACATACAGCTAAATAAATTATATTATCTGAATCACAATCAACTCTAACTCTAAATTTCAATACCTTACCAGTGTCTGGGTGTCTAAATCATCCCATAAAATCTAAATAAGGACATAAATTGCATCTGCCACAAGACACTTTGGCATATGTCTCATCTAATGATGTGCTCCTAGTTCTATTCCTAGGGTAACATAGTAGTCTTTTCAAAGATTTCTTGTTCTTGAATAGAAAAGTAGGTCTTTCACCTATTATCTGTTTAATGTTGGTGTCACTCATTAGGACAGACCAGTATTTCTTGTAAATATTAGTTATGATATTAATATAATTCATATAATAGGTGGATATACCAACATTATCTCTTGTTGACTCTCTACTGGTCCTGGGCTCATTTACACTATCCGAAAAATAAGGTCTCACTAAGGTTGATCTTATATTATAAATCTCATTAAGGGTAGTACTCACGGAGTGATCCTTGTACACTCTCTGCACAAACTTAACTTTTAGGGCATCTATTTCTTCTATAAAATTAGTATCCTCTGCATTTAAGCTAGATGCCCTCATACCTTGCCCCTCATTATATTTCTGAAAATATGTGCAGGGTCAGAGGCGGCAGAAGCTGTTGAAGACTAGGGGGGGGGGGTCAGAGGTTGAGATGGGCTCTTGGTGATCCAAAAAGGGCAATTTTATAAAAATATTTACTAACACAACATAGGTTCACTTGGAGGACATTTTAAGCTTAGCTAATTTCCCTTTTGGTGCTTGAATTAACATTTTCTGATTGATCTTACCTATCTCACGGCTGATAATTGTATATTAACCCTAGTGAGAATAAATGTGATCATACTATACATAATTTGAGGGGACCCATGTAAGAGATTCAGCATTTAAGAACTGCCTCTATCCATTAGTGGCATGAGGGGCAATCCTGGAGTACAGTTTCTATTACCCATCCTTAGATCCAAGTTGCATTTGAATGCGGACAGGGTTGCGTTTTGTTTTACTTGAATGGATAGTCTGTTCTAGAACAGTGGTAGCCTCTGTGATATATATCCATCTCTCCACAACATTCAGTTTATATACCTGGACTGAGTATTTCTGATGCCATTTGAATTGCTGATATTCAGTAGGTCCATCTGTATTAGGTTGGATGATGCCTTGTATACCAGACATGTCACCTCTAAGCACTCTGTAGGATACTGAGTGTAGTGATAAATCTTTGAGGTGGTCCATGCAAGACCTATTGTTTAGGACTTATATCCTTACTAAATTGATTTTGACTAGATCTAGAGATGTTCCATGGGTCTGGACAGATACATGCCAAAGTGGGCATTATACAAAATGATTGACTTAATGAGGGCTTTGTAAAGAGGGACAAAAACATCTCTAGATCTAGTCAAAATCAATTTGTTTATAAGCTGTGCAATATAGAAATACTTTCTTATGACTCTGGGCACATGTTGGTCAAAAGTTAGGTCACTGTACACACAAGTTCCCAAACGCCAAACACCTGGGTCATTTCTCAGGGGGCATTGCTAATTTGACAGTTCCCTGGAGTAGATGACTTCCCAAAGGATACAATAATATATTTCTTGGAGTTTAGCTTCAATTCATGATTCTGGCACCAGTTGTTTGGGACAAACTTCCTGCATGATGGCTAAGTCATTTGGGGATTCAATAACTGCTCCTAGCTTGCAGTAATCTCAGACTTAGTCGGCCAAAACCCTTTGGTATTTCCTTCTACTTTGAGATGTATACGCCAAACAGACAAAGCCTCAGCACTGAGCCCTGGCGACTCCATTGGTGATGGGTCTTTTCCCCATTTTGATCTTTTGCATCCTGTGAGCAAGCATACATGTATGCACTCTTAGTTTCACCTTCCTGATTATATTAACCTGATTTGTATTAAATTACATTCCTTGTATAATACAGCACCACTTGTTAGAATGGGTTTTAAATGTGTAGTTTGGAACCGTCTTCTAGTAAGCAATGAAACAAAATGTATTTACCAATAATGACTAAACTACCCATTTCAGAAAATTTCAACCATAAAAGGCCACTCAAACTTCTGTGATTACAATCCAACAATATTCGTAAATATGCAAAATCTCTGCAGAAGTCAGTCATCTAAATAATTCCACATTAAAGGGGTCATTAACTAATGAAGAGGTTGCTGCTAGCAAACACCTTTATATTTCATTGTTTCATCTACAAATAAAGTGCCTGTTGCCCTTGAAGAATAAATTGCTTATGCTACATTAAAAAAAAATGACAAGCTAGTAATTTTGCAATTGAAAATAGATTGCAAACTGATAACTAAAACATAGTCACTAGAATGGGTATAAATACAATTTCAAACAGTACACTGTCAACATTACAACACATTCAACAATGTTTTTATATCAAAACAGCAGTTTCACTATAAAAGTAGCATTTGTTAGAGGAAACAACAGCACTTTCATATCAAAAATAATATGACAGCACTTTAGCATCCTTTTAACAGTCACTTACACACAAACACCATCTATGCAAGAAAACTTCTCTCCAACACACTGAGTCACAATTAAACCTAGACAGTCTACGAAAATCTGCCACTGTCTAATACCAAAAACAAAGAAAAGCATCTTTTTTTATAAACTTCAGTTTTTTTTTTTCTTTTTGTTAAAAACTCATCTGATTAATTCTATGCAATGCTGATTACATGGCTGTAACCCATGGATATTCAACCCCTAGGTCAAATCCTTCAGATCGTAGCACCACTGGTTTACATAATCTGTCAGCATGTGATCCCAGAAATACAGAAACCTTTTTGTAAACTTTATAATGCAGTAAGAAAACAATGTATTGTCATCTCCCGCACGCTCATCTTACTTTTTTTTTTGCTTTATCTGGACAGTGAGCTGCTGAGCTTGCTATCTGTGCTATAAATGCTAAATCTAGTCACAGACCGGTAGCGTTTTTTTACCTGCTGGAGGAAGAAGCACACACGCATGCAGGCGCGTGTGCACACACAGCACATAAACATAACCTCATTCTTCCTAAAAGACACAATCTTAGCTAAACATGTATTTTTCTTTTTCTTTCTGGGATTTGTCTAATTTGTGGAAAAGATGATATCCTTTCTGTGAAAGGTATTATCCCTCTGTTCTTTCTTTTATCTTTTCTCAGGCTCCCCAATAGAATGTCAAGATGAATTTCCACAGATATGTGTTTGGGGTACACAGTTTCTCAAAGCTTCCTGTTTATGTTACTTCAGTAGAATAGTTTTAGTTGAAGCAGTTACTAAGTACTTCATTAAATAACAGTCACTTTTTCCCTACTGATGATGCTGCAGCTGATAAAAATATAAATGGCAGCTTTTAGCAGCTGGTAGATTAATTCCTGTGGTTTTATTCTCATCTTGGTGTCAGAGAATGTCCGTCTAATGCATTTATATATTTAATTTTTGGGGGGGAGGTACAATAGCAGAAGAGGCAAATGTACAAGCTAAGAATTTGCTTTGCACAAAATACTACCGCACAGTTAAAAATATATGTTTTCATTTGGCAGATTCACTGCTTTATAGACATTTATCTGCTGTTTTGTTTTTATGCCATTCTTCATTCTGTGAAGACTTCTGCCCCTGCTGCTAGCTGTATCACTTATGACAATGGGTTTAATCCAATGTGTCAATGAACAATCAAATATATAACTGCAGTGACATTAGTATCGGATATAAATTACCACTGTACCAGGTAATTACAATGCAGTTACATTTAACAATGTGTAAACAGGGAGTAATTATCTTTGTTGAATGTGATTAATGATTACCTGCCCAGCAATTATTTTGAAATAGACAGTGTCACAACTTGACTTCTGAACTTCATCAAAACAGTTTATTCATGCAATTTTTGCATTATTGTACTGGATATTTACATCTATTCCTTTGTGGAATCCATCAGAAATGGGCACGGCTTGCTCTGATACTAATGGCACTCACACACCATGTCTGCTGAAATGGCTTGCTTGCTCTGGCACTATCTTTGTGGAACTAATGGAAATACCCTCCTTTGCAGCTCCCTGGATACAACACGTCATCTCTGCTGATGATGTCAGCAGAAAGTTTAAATGAAAAGTTCCGGGAAATCAGGAATGTACCATTCCCTCAAAAGTGTGCGTGGGGGGGTGCCCCTCCCCCCTCGCTCTATGGTTCCGGTGTCCCTGTGCAGGGTGCATGCTCTTTCTGTGTAATAATGTATTCCTGTAGCATTACTTTCTGTATAGCTTCATACTCAAACTTGCATCAGATTTCCTATATACTTTAACATCCAAAAACTCTTATTTCATGCTGTGATTTATTCATAGTAAATTTAAGAAAAGCCGTATTAGTATTAATATATTGAAAAAATTCTAATACTCCTTCTGGGGTACCTGCCCATAAAAGAAAGAGATCATCAACAAAACATCTATAAAATACCACTTGTTGCCAACGTGGTGAACCCATCATGACCTCTTCTTCCCAGGTAGCCATAACCAAGTTGGCATAACTATTGGTGCAGATATCCCCGTGGCTACTCCATCCCTCTGTATAAATAGATCATGGTCAAATAGGAACACATTATTTTCAAGCAATATTTCCATCAGCAAACAAAGAAAATTGATAAACTTCTGTTCATACCAATCATTCTTGTTTAAATATCTCTTAAGCATCTCCAGACTCTGTTCATTAGGTATGACCATGAACAGTGACCTTACATCTAATGTCAATAACCAAAAGTCCTTGTCCTGGCTTTCCCGTTGTGATATTTATTTATTTATTTATTTGTTTATTTATTTATTTATTTATTAGTTAGTTATTTCATGTTTGATGACCGGGGAGGTCCACTGGGATCAGGGAGCCCGTTTTCAGTGGAGGCCCGGAGAGAAAAGCTCCACATTACATAGTTTAGTTACATATACAATCATAGTAAAGAAGACACAATTACAATTTAATTTCATGCAAGAGAACAGGAATATATTCTTTGGTTACATAGTATCTAAATATTTAGGATGGCAGTGGTAACTTAATTGAGAGGGAGAATAAAGACTTAGGAAAAGAGAGAAAAAAAGGAGGGATGGGTAATTTATAATACGTACAATTATGTTATTTACAATATGTACATTTATGTTAGGTTAGCTTGTACTCAGAGTTAGTCAGGAGTTTAAGGGGTGCATTGATTATTAGGCTTGGTGGGGAGAGTGCAATTGCATTTCCTGTTAGAGGAAATGTAGGAATGTAGCTGAGTTTTAAAGTTTTTAAAGTTTTCACAAGTCCTTAGAGAGAATGGAAGAGAATTCCATTTTTTTAGCTAAGGAAAAGGATAGAAGAAGCTGACCAGTGGGACGATTGGGTTTGCAGACACTAATTAGGTTTTGGTGAGTAGATCTAAGAGTTCTCTGAGGGGGTGCAAGGTTGAAGGATGTTGGTTAGTGCTGGGCACTTAGTAAGTTGAAAAATTAGTCTGTGGGCTGTAGTAATTTGGAGATAGTCTAGATGATTGGAGAGTTCAAGCCAATTTAACAAATGAAGGGCAGTACAATGATGGGAGGAGAATTTGGCTTTGGTTGCAAATTTTGAAATCTTATTATAACAGACTTTCAATTTGGAGGAGAGAGAGGCAGATACGTTTGTTAGTAGAGGAGCACCATACGTTAGTGAGGGGAGTAGACAGGTAGTGGCGAGAGTTTGTCTGGTGGAAGGACAGAGAGAGAAAGTAGATGTTTCTGTATAGCATAAAAAACACAAAATAAACTACTAAAAGAAAAAAAAAACAGATTCAGAAAGCAACCAGTAGTTTTAAAGTGCATAAAGCGCTTTTTGTTTAATAAAATCAAACTTCTTCAGATGCAAACATTCAAGGTACAAGTTTCAGTTAAATAAAATACCAGGAAGTGCTTGAGCCTGTCAGCTGACATGCTGTGATGACACCAGCAACAATAGTTAACCCTTCCTGTTCTACACACTATGAAAAAATACTGTTTAAAACTAAAACAATGCTGGCAACCATGAACAAGTAAGACTGAAGCTATGGTTTAAAAATAAAGTATGCTGATAGGTATACTTTAAACAACAAGAACAGATAAACATATGACATAATAAGGTTACCTATAAGGAATTACTACTACACTGCTCAAATTCTGCACTGCAAACTTTTTTTGCACTACAAACTTTTTTTACTACAACTTTTCATACTGGTTCATAGCTAATCACCTAGCCCAGAAAAATAACTCAGCTGGGAGTTCGAGAAATAAATTTAGGCATCATTAACAGTGACTAAAATTATCATACAAGAAATTAACTTGATGTTAGTACATAATTTTAACTAGCTATGATGACCATATTACTAAATCTATAGCATTCATACTATGCCATGCCATACATTTAATTCCACAATATGGCATTCATTATATAAAAATAATTTAAAATATATATATATATCTATAAAAATACACAATCTAACTATGACCTTTAAGGAGAATTGAGGCTGAATATTCTGGTATCACATTTACTAACATGAATTAGTATTTGAGATGAATATTATTCATAATATCAATATAAAATGAATATAGAAATTATATAAAAATTATTTTTGTGTTACATAGCCAGAAGAGAGATTCTGTCATCTAGTTAAACTTTTCAATTTAAGTAGACATCTAATTGAGCACATGTCATTAATACCTGGGAAGTAGTATGTGTTAAGGTGAATTTTCCAATAAAGTTCAAGTTCTTCAAGTCGTAGGGAGATGGGACCCCCCCCCCCAATGTCGTATTTGACTTGGTCAATAATCTTGAACTTAAATTTATGGTTTGGAAATATTCCTATATGTTTAACCAATGCATTCTCAGTTTTCTTTTTATTGATAGCGTACTGGTGTTCGTACACTCGATCCCGGAGCTTACACTCAGTCTTGCTTATATAAAATACTGGGCAAGACTGGCATTTTGCTAAATATACTACTAATTTGGTATTACAGTTGTATCTGTCTTTTAATCTAAAGACATGGTCGTTCACTTTAAATGTGTTTCCTACCTCAATGAATTTACAAAAGTTGCAGGATTCACACTTAAATATCCTGGGATAATTCACCAATTGTGGTCTACTAGATTCCAAGAGGTTCTTGATGTTACACTCTCTCCTATATATAATTTTGGGTGAAGTACCTAAACTACTGAATAAAGTTGGGTCACGTCTAAGCCATTCCCAGTTTTTTCTGACCAAACTCTGTACAAGATGGCTATCCAAATTATAGGTAGTAACTAGGCTCAAGGTGAAATCATCTTCTGTAACTGGACTATCCACATTAAAGTCTAACCCACACTTTTCTTTAGATATTGATGCTGGTACCCCTCCCAAACTCAAAATCGGGGTGTAAAAGCCTGACCTTCTCTTACTCTGAACCTCCCCTGTGAGTCTAATAGATCACTGGGGTAGTCTCGAGCTAAAAACATGTCCCTTAGTAATTCACATTTCAACTCAAAGTCTTTATCCAAAGTGATAATTCTAGCCACCCTTAGCAGTTGGTGCTTAACGACCGAACATTTTTGATGGTATGGGTGGCAGCTGGAATAATGGAGAAATGCACTGGAATAAGTATTTTTCCTGAAAATTCTAGACAAGTATCGGTTTCTCATCCAATCTTTTCTAAGATTAATATCTAAGTATGCTATTTCATCACTATCAAAAGTGTGAATGAATTTCAGGAAAGATGGGTATTATTAAAGTAATCCACTAATCTATTAGCTTCTACAAAATCCCCTTTCAACATAATAAAAATGTCATCCAAGAACCGAGTATAAAACAAAATCAGGTTCTTGCATTCCTCAATATTGAATACAAAATTTGTTTCCCAGAATGCCATAACTAGGTTTGCCAAACTGGCTCCACAAGGGGAACCCATGTAAACCCCAATTTTCTGCAAGTAGAAGCCATTCTCAAAAACAAAATCGTTATTTGATAAAACAATGTCCAACGACTCAGATACAAGTGAAATTTCTGAATCTGGGGCTACTTTCTTCCTTAACATCTCCATAATCCATTTGATTCCTTCCAAGTGTGGGATAGATGTATAGAGGTCTTTTACATCTATCGTAAGAAAATTATAGTTCTCGCTGTATTCAAGTTCATTAATTTTCTTTAAAAATGACCATGAGTCTTTGCAGACTTAACTCTCACTTGTCAGGTGTCTCGACCATCCACTAAAGGTCTCATTGGTGGATTGGTTAGATCATATTACATATTAATGTAGCCAGAACAATCCTCAACATCAAAAATTCTACCAGGAAACTAAACCTGAATACTTTATTTGGTAACAATGACAGTAACAGTTCAAATATCAGGAATGCCTTACGTGTACCAAGTACCTTCAACCCACTACTACATCCCAGCCTGCAGATATTCGAACATGCATGTGAGCTTGACCTAAGGCACTTAGAGAATTTCTCTAAAAATGCTACTGTCAAGATGAACGTCAGCAAATATGAGAGGGATGAAGTGAAGTATTTAAGATCACTTAAAGTGTGGGTTTCCAAACCGGATAAAGGTGGTGGCCTGACTATCATGGACCATCATGAATATGTGAAATGAATGAGGGACATTATAGCAGGGGAGGCCTAACAAGTAGCCTCCCTTAATGAAATAAACATGGCTTACCGACAGATAAATATGCATTTGAATGATTTATTCATAACAGCTAGAATTGAAGCCAATGTCTTCAACTACATGACCATGCCTTACCCTAAAATCCCGAGACTGTTCGGGATACTCAAGATCCATAAGGATCTAACCAATCCACCAATGAGACCTTTAGTGGATGGTCGAGATTCAGTCACTTATCCATGTGTGAAAGTAGTGGATGCTGCCACCCTTGCCATCAAAAATATTAGGTCATTAAGGGCCAACTGGTAAGGGAGGCTGGAATTATCACTTTGGATAGAGACTTTGAGTTGGAATGTGAATTACTAAGGAACATGTTTTTAGCTCGATACTACCCCAGTTATCTAATAGACTCACTTACATATGAGGTTCAGAGTAAGAGAAGGTCAGGCTTTTACACCCTGATTTTGAGTTTGGGAGTTTCAGCATCAATATCTAAAGAAAAGTGCGGGTTAGACTTTAATGTGGATAGTCCAATTACAGAAGATGATTTCCCCTTGAGCCTAGTTACTACCTATAATGTGGATAGCCATCTTATACAGAGTTTGGTCAGAAAAAACTGGAATGGCTTAGACGTGACCCGACTTTACTCATTAGTTTAGGTACTTCAACCAAAATTATATATAGGAGAGGGTGTAACATCAAGAACCTCTTGGAATCTAGTACACCACAATTGGTGAAATATCCCGGGATTTTTAAGTGTGAATCCTGCAACTTTTGTAAATTCATGGTGGTAGGAAACACATTTGAGGTGAACAACCATGTCTTTAGAGTAAAAGATAGATACAACTGTAATACCAGATTAGTAGTATATTTAGCAAAATGTCAGTCTTGCCCAGTATTTTATATAGGCAAGACTGAGCGTAAGCTCCGGGAGTGAGTGTACAAACACCAGTACGCTATCAATAAAAAGAAAAAGGAGAATGCATTGGCTAAACATATAGGAATATTTCCAAACCATAAATTTAAGTTCAAGATTATTGACCAAGTCAAATACGACATTAGCAGTGCTCCCATCTCCCTACGACTTGAAGAACTTGAACTTTATTGGCAAATTCACCTTAACACATACTACTTCCCAGGTATTAATGACATGTGCTCAATTAGATGTCTACTTAAATTGAAAAGTTTAACTAGATGACAGCATCTCTCTTCTAGCTATGTAACACAAAAATCATTTTTATATAATTTATATATTAATTTTATATTAATATTATTAATAATATTCATCTCTAATAGCAATTCACATTAGTAAATGTTATACCAGAATATTCAGCCTCAATTCACTTTAAAGGTCATAGTTAGACTGTGTATTTTTTATATATATATATTTTTTTAATTATTTTTATATAATGAATGCCATATTGTGGAATTAAATAAATGGCATAGCATAGTCTGAATGCTATAGATTTAGTAATATGGTCATCATAGCTAGTTAAAATTATGTACTAACATCAAGTTAATTTCTTGTATGGTAATTTTAGTCACTGTTAATGATGCCTAAATTTATTTCTCGAACTCCCAGCTGAGTTATTTTTCTGGGCTAGGTGATTAGCTATGAACCAGTATGAAAAGTTGTAGTAAATAAAGTTTGTAGTGCAAAAAAAGTTTGTAATGCAGAATTTCAGCAGTGTAGTAGTAATTCCGTATAGGTAACCTTATTATTTCATATGTTTATCTGTTCTTGTTGTTTAAAGTATACCTATCAGCATACTTTACTTTTAAACTATAGCTTCAATCTTCCTTGTTCATGGTTGTCAGCATTGTTTTAGTTTTAAACAGTATTTTTTTGGGTCTATATAATTTCATTCAAAATTCACTCCATTGAAGCTTAATTCATTGACACATATTCACTGAAAGCTCACTTCAGTGAAAACCCAATTCACTGAAAGCTCACTTTACTAAAAACCCATCTCACTGGAACTCATTTCGTTGAAAGGTATATATGGCCTTTTCCCTACTGTTGTGCAATCCTGGAGTTAGTATATAAAGTAAAGGTGGGTGTGGGGGGCACAGCCCCCCACATTGGGGTGTGTGGGGGGCATAGCCTCCCACATATTGTAAATATTTTAAAGCATATAGATGGATACTTACAAGTGTAATGAAACTATTCTTCCAGAAGACAACATATAACCAATTTATGTGGGGGGCTTCACCCCCCCCACTCCTTGAATGTGGGGGGCTGTGCCTCCCACACTCCCTTACTTTATGTAGTAACTCTAGGATCACACAACAGTGGGGAACAGGCCATATATACCTTTCAATGAAATGAGTTTCAGTGAAATGGGTTTTCAGTGAAGTGAGCTTTCAGTGAATATGTGTCAATGAATTAAGCTTCAGTGAAATGCGTTTTCAATTAAATGATATAGACCCATTTTTTCATAGTGTGTAGAACAGGAACGGTTAACTATTGTTGCTGATGTCATCACAGCATGTCAGCTGACAGGCTCAAGCACTTCCTGGTATTTTATTTAACTGAAACTTGTACCTTGAATGTTTGCATCTGAAGAAGTTTGATTTTATTAAACAAAAAGTCCTTTATGCACTTTAAAACTACTGGTTGCTTTCTGAAGCAGTTTTTTTTTTTGTTTGTTTCTGTATAGCATACCAAGTTTTATATGGCTTTTCTTAATGTTTTGCTTGATGTGTCGAATTTCAGGTGTTCATCAATAGTAACCCCAAGTTGTTTAGAAAAGGGAACAACCTCTGTAGTAGAGTTGTTTTGGCTAATAATTTGGAACAAGTTTTTATCAAGAGGGGAAGCTTTTGAGGGAGAGAATAAGAGTATTTTGGCATTTAGGAAGAGGTGGTTTTGGAGCATCCAGTTTTCAGTGGTGGAGAAAGCAGTTTGGGTCACTGTTTGAAGCTCTGAGAGGTTAGAGGTGCAGCAGACTATAGTTGAATCATCTGCATATTGTACAATTTTGGTGTTGGGTATGGCTTTGTGGAAATCATTAATAAAGATGTTGAATAGCATTGGACCAAGTATGGATAGGAAGGAAGGTTGAGGTGCTTTCCCCCATTTCACAGCTTGAGACCTGTCAGATAGGTAGCTTGAGAACCAGGATAAGGTATTCTGGGAGAGATTAAGGTTAGAAAGATGGTTCAAGAGATGGGTGTGGGAGATGGTATTGAATGCCTTGGACAGATCTAGTAGAACTGTTGATATTATTTTTCCAGTGTCACGGGCAAGATTTATTGTGTATAAGTAAGAGAGAAGGGCAATGATAGTACTATGGCCAGGTCAGAAGCCATGTTGGGTTGGAGTGATTAGTTGGAAATTGGCTAGGAATGGCATAAGCTGAAGGTAGTTGCATTTTTCCAGAAGTTTTGAGATTGGGGGAGGATAGCTATGGGGCAGTAGTTAGAGATGCTATTATTTTTGTCTCCTTAATGGAGAGGCAGAATAAAGGCAGCACACCATAATTTGGGCACATAAGATTCCTGCATGGATCTATTGATCAAGATGCTAATGGGGAGAGCGATATCATCTGTGGCTATTTTTAGGAAGGAAGATGGTATTGTCAGGGGCATTGGAGCATGGTTTTAATTTAGAGAGTTATTTTTTTATGTGAAAAGTTGAGATGGGTTTATGTTCAAATACTGGAGGAGGACTGGGGGCAGAGGGTGGTGTAGGGGATGAGGAAGATTGGATAGGTTGAGGGGAAGGGTAATTGTTAGGGAAAGTCTTGGTCAGTTCTGCTATGGAGTTGGTGAAGAAGTAGTTGAATAGAAAGGCTATTTCAGGATCAGATTTGCTGGTGTCAGGGCAGGGTTGTTTTTGGTACCTGGGTTGAAAAGAGAATTAATGGAATTCCAGAAATGTTTGGGGTTTTTTGATTGGTTAGTCTGGAATTTGATATAATAGGACTTTTTGTCTCTGATGATTTGTTTTTTAGTGAGGTTGTGGAATTGTTTATATTTAAGAAAAGTTTCTGGCTGCTTGTTTTGATGGTATGTTTTCCAGGATTTATCTCTTTGTAGCATAAGTTTTTGGTATCTTTGGTTAGCCATGGGGCGGTCTTGTTTTTTTACTCTTTTTTTTCTTGCTGGGGCTAGGGAGTTGAGAAGGTTGAGTTGAAAAATTCTACGGCATTGTCTAGTGGAAGAGTTTTTAGGGGGGTTCCAGTTTGTTTGTTTTAGAGAGTCAGAGAAAGTAGTGGGGTTAAAGTTTGTGAGGTTACGTGTGTGAATATATTGGTGTAGGTGAGGAGAGGAGTGGGTAGCTCGGTGTATGAAAGCTGGCCAGTGATCTTCTATAGGGTCAGGTATAATGCCATAGTTTAAGACTTTATTAGGATGGGATACTAGGATCCAGTCTAGTGTGGTACCTGGGGGGGGTTGTTTTGTTGGGTCTGGTAATGGAGTTAGTTGGGCATAGTTAAATAGATAGATGGATATGGTGGGATTAGAGTTGTTGATTTTATTCCAATTGATATTTACATATCCAAGTATGAAGGTCTCTAGCTTAATATTGGTAGAGGTCAAGAGGAGTATTTCTTCAAGAGTAGTGGTGTTATTACCAGAGGGGATGTAGAGGGCAATGATACAAATGATTTGTGGTTATTTATTTTTGGTAGGCCTATTACTAGTTCTGCATTGTTGAATGGAGGAATAGGATTCAGGTAGGGAGTGATGGATAGCAGGTTAGAGTAGATTAAGGATACCCTACCCCCTTTTCTATTTAAGCAATCATGTCTGAGGGATTGGAATCTAGGAGGGAGGATTTTCAGAGTCACAAATATGAGGTTTTAGCTAGGTTTCTGAGATGGCTACAATGTTGGGTATGTTGTAGTTTAGCCAAGCATGAAAGTGGGCTACTTTATTTCTTAGACTTTGGTCATTGATGGTAAAGAATTTGAGGTATTTATGGTTGGTTTTATTGCTTGTGACAGGGAGATTGGGACTAGAGGAAGTATTTGGTCCAGGATTTGGGTGTATGTCCCCTGCTAAGCAGAGGTAGTTGAGGAAGGGTAGTAGTATTTTTAATTTGGGCTTTAATAGTTGTGGACAGTAAGGTATTAGTTTAGGTTTGTAGTATTTAATTTAGGGGGGATAAAGTGTTATACTGAAGTAGTGGAGCAGGTTGGGTTGAACTAGAGAGGCGGATATGTTTTGGAAGTGTGTTTCAGTGGGATGAGGAGAGAGGTTGGGAGTGGGGGGTAGGACAGGAAGGAGGGGTGGAGATGGTTATAGGAGTAGGAGGTAGCATGATATAAAGGGAGTAAGAATAGAATGCAGATAGATGGGGTGAGAATAGTTTGAGATAGAAGACAAGGCATGGTAGAGGAGTATATGTGTAGATTAGCAGTATAAAACGAGTAGGGCAGATTGTATATGTGTATAGATGGTGTAGAAATAGATGTTTATAGGGACTTTGATGGGCAGGGCTGGAGTGGTTGTGATTGGCAGGTGGAGGTAGAGAGGGGAGGGGTTACAGAGTGGAAATGATTGGTTGGTTGAGAGAAGGAGGGGTTTGCAGTTGAAATAAATGTAGGAGTGATGGGGCATGTGGGAACTGGGGCAGGGTAGGAGAGCAGAGTGAGCTTATAGGGTGAACAGAGCGGGAAGAGCTGGAGAGAAGGTGGCTGGCAGAAATCAATCAGCCAGTTGCAGCTGAAAGTGGGAGCTTAGGGTAAGTACAGGAACAGCAGAGGCGAGTCTAGGCTGGGGAGTGTGGGGGGAGAAAGGTAATAAAACAATGCACAAGTCAAAGCAGGCCAGTGGGGTAAATATGCTATGATAAAATGATGTGATCTTTACACTATAAGTGGTAGAGCAGTGCCATCTAGTGGCAAAATATATAAAATATAGCTTGGTGGGTAAGGGAATTAAGGGACAAAGAAATAAAACACTGTAGGCTGCTTAGCAAGCACATGGAAAAGGACAGATACTACGGTAATTGTAAGATATAACATTAGTTAAATGTGGAGCCCAGCAAGAAACAGAGGTAAGATTTCAAATAAGGGAGGGACTAAGACACAGTTAGGTACTAAGCTTAATGTTATAGCAGTACCAGGACACTGGATCCTATAGTTTAAGAAAGCTAGGTTAGGCTGTAATAGGTCTTGTGGGGGAGGGAGAGGACAGAATAGACCAGACAAAGTGGTGGATAACCAATAGTATAATGAAAAGGGCTGGCCTTGATTAGGCTACAATTGTTTTTGTGAGGAGGGGGAGGATCAGAATAGACTGGAAAAGTGGTAGATAGCCAATAGTATGATGAAAAGTGCTGGACCTGATTTCACAGATACGCAAGTCTACAATAAGAAAAGGCACTAGCTACTCTGACTTACTTGTTTTGCATAACTTTCTTACTGAAATAAAATAAACCAATTTTACCAAGGAGTTATGTGGAAATTAAAAAGACAAGAATTTAGAAGAGAAAAGGTTTAGTAGAAGTAGAAAAACAGCAGAGCATACAAATAGCATATAAAGACAGATTGCCGTTAGAAGTACAGAATGGGGGGGGGGGGCAGCTAATGTCCTGTAACAATCAGGAAAATCAGTAGGTACTTTGGACTTACTTGTTTTGCATACCTTTCTTTTGAAATAAAATAAAAAACACTTGTAAGTAGGAGTTTGTGAGATTTAGAAAGACCACAATTTATACGAGAAAGGGCTTTCACATAGTTGAAACAGCTTGCAAAGGGAGACTGCTGTTAGGAAGTACAGTATGGGGGGGGGCAAGCTAATGTCTGTGATGGAGTGTTTTACTTAAAAATAGAAATTAAACAAGGGCTAGCAATTAATTTTGTCTAGAGGATAAAACATACTTTCTGTATATTTTGAAAATAACACTCACCATATAAATCAGTTAAGAACTGTTTAGAGTCTTTTAAAACATATAGATTCTTATCCAGGAGAGGTCTGAGGTTTTTCTCTAAGAAGATGAAGAGTGGTTCCATGCACCGGTTACGACCAGATACACTTGGTCTAAAAGGTGGATTATGCACTTTTGGTAGTCCCTGTATGATTGGTATCAAGGTATTGTCCACTACAAAGTAATTATATAGTTCTAAACTAATTTCCCTTCCTAACAAACAAAATAGGGTATCATGTACTCTCACCAACATCCGCTTGACTTCCATGAGTACACATCCTCATCACCCAACATAGTCTTCATAGAATCATAACAGAACTCACAGTCCATCACTACTATTAGACCCCACCTTATCAGCAAGTCTAATAACAATCGACTGGTCACTATGTAACTTAATTAATGCTTCACTTTCTGCCTTACTCAAGTTTTTAAACCTTTTATTCTTATATCTATTCTTGTCTTTACTTACACTCTTGCTAAAGTTATCTGCACCTAGTATAACATTGTAAAATTCATTCTCACATAGTCTACTGAAAGTCTGTAATACAGGGTGATTAGCTGGTGAAAAAAATCTAAAAAAAAAACGTGACAGGGGTATTCCACTAAATAGAATGTGTTTAGTGCTTACAGTAATTATTTAGTAGTAAACAGTAGCACTGCATTAGAGGACTGACTTGGCAAACAGCCCAGATACAACAGCAGAAACTTCTTCAATGGCTAACCTGTTTAACTAAGGAAGATTGACTGAGATAAACTTAGTTAATTAATTGAAAGTGCAAGAACCTGAAAAATATAGAATTATCTAAAAAACTTTGAACCTAAAACCACTGCTATTAAAGAACATTGAGACTCCCAGCATAATGCAGTTTCCCTGCACTTACCATGCCTCCCCAACACACACATGCCAGTGGCTTTTTCATCCTGACAGCTGTCTTCTGCTTCTTAACTGCAACACTAAATGCAGTCCATAAAAAGAAAATGAAAAAGAAAAAGAGCTGAGTATAACAATAAGCCTGACTGCGTCTTGCTACAGGCATAAAAATACCCATTCCCAGGCAATCTTCCCTTACTAACCTCAACAACCAACTTGCATTGCTCCAAACACTCCTCCACTCTAGCACTGATATTTTGTTAACCTTTCCCTAACCAATGCAAAGAACTTTCCTGTTACCCTAACTTCTACAATTATCCAAAAAATACCTCCTAAATAAAGCTCAATGCACCTGCCTTTAGAATTGTTCACATCACCTAACAACTGCCCTCTTCCTCACCCCTTCTGGCACCACCTCCATTTCTCCTCATTTTCCTGTATCCGACATTTAGAACTTTCAGACTGTGTTTCACAATACTTTTAAAAGTATCGGAAATGTATAAATGTAAAGAGTTGCAAATATCCTTGCATAATTTTTTTTTACTGCCAACATTTTTATCACTACATATTTCTTGGTACACTGCCTCTCTCTTCTTATGCCCTGTGTTTTTTACTGTGACTTGTCCTTGTATCAATGACTTGACTGTTTATTGTATCATAACTCACTTTACATTCACTAGGAATAATTACCCTTTTTAATTTCTCCAAATATTTTGGGTTTCTAATACCATGATGGGAATGTACCCCATTCTTAGGTTAAAGTATGATTAAAGTTCATGAAATTAGTATTGTTTCACTCTTTGATGTCAGCCAAAAGTGCTCTTTGCAGCTCCCACAATGTGCCCAGTAATGACTCCTTCTGTAATTCGTATGGAGTTACATGTATTGGTAGTGTACCTAAATAAGATTTTAGACTCTTTTTTATAAGACCCATTGCTCCTACTACTATTGGAACTATTTGGGTATCTTTCTTCCACATTCCTCTTGTTTCTGCTTGCAAATCCTGATATTTTATAACTTGGTGTTGCTCTGTGCGTAGGACACTGTAGTCACTGGGTGTGGTAATTTCAATGATCAATGCTACTTTTGTCTTCTTTTCCTGGACCACTATATCTGGTTTTCTAGCACCTGTCTTTTGAACTGTTGGTAATGGATGATCCCATGTGATGTAGACTTCATCATTTCTATGATGCTTTGTGACTCATGTTTCCAGTGTTTTTCAGACACTTCAACCCCATAATGTTTGCACAATTCCTAGTGCAGCACTCTTGCCACATTATTATGCCTTTCAGTATACAGTTGTTCTGCTATTAATATGTGACAACCAGCAATGAGGTGTGCAACAGTTTCCAATTCTGTTTTACAAAACCTACATTTGTCTGGTTCTCCCACATGTTCAATGGACTTTGTAAACCAACATGTACATAGCCCACTATCTTGTGCCACCAATATTAACCTTTTATCTCTTGGTTTGAATTCACCTCTCCTTAACCATACCTGTGTTAATTCCTGACCAACACGAGGTTCTTCCAGAAGTTTTCTATACTTGCAACTATTTTTATGCATCTTCCACATTTCTTGCCTTTTCATCTGATCCTTCACTTTATATTCTTTCTTTTGTTTTTTGGCACATTCAGTTGCTGCCTGATATTTATCTACTTCTGGTTTGATTTCCATTCTTGCTTGACACCAATATGCTTCTGCTAAGTTAAGCAGGGAAGTCATTTTAGATTTATTCTCCTCATATTTCAAAACTTTCACTACATTTGGGTCATGTGAGGTCAGCAGATATTTGTGGAGTCCCACAATTGCAGATCTATACATGTAATCAGTTTCAAGGAGGCCCATCCCTCCTTTGGAACAGGGAAAATATAATCTTGGTATGCACTAATTTTTATAAATCATTGGGTGAGCATGAAGCATCCTTCTTGTTTTAATATCTAATTTTTCCAACATGTTTTGGAGCCAATCAATCACTACAAAACTGTAAGTTAGGACAGGAAGGGCAAATTGGTTTATAGCTTGCATTTTGTTCCTTGATGTCAATGCTGTTTTCAGGATTAATTTAAGTCTTCTAAAATATTCCTTACTAAGTTTTACTCACATTTGTTCATGTTTTATTGCTGATACTTCATCAATTCCCAAGTATTTGTACACTCCCTCTTGCTCAATTTCTTTTATATCACATTCTTGTTCTAAACTGATGTTTACCTGATGCTGCAGTTTTCCTGCTTTAAAGGTTGCTTTTGCACATTTATCAAGGCCAAATGACATTCTAATATCATCTGAAAAAGTTTTGACAACCTGCAGCTGTGCTTTCAGTTCCTCATCTGATGAGCTATACAGTTTTAAATCATCAGCAAAGAGAAGATGAGAAATCTTTAGACTTTGTTGTTTTCTAGGAGCCAAATTATAGCCATGGCCTAAGCTGTTAAGTAAACAGCTTAATGGGTTAAGGGCAAAGCAGAATAGCAACGGTCACCCTAGAATATCCTCCTTTGAATTTTTATCCCTGGGATAATAATTTGTCCTTTATCATGACTTAATTGCAAAGTGGTCTGCCATTGTTTCATGGGCACTGTAATGTAGTCAATACATTTTTAGCACTCCTTTATCCATAAATGTGGGATACTATCAAATACTTTTTTGTAGTCAATCCATGCCATGCTTAGATTCTTCCCCTTTTTACAGTTCTCCACTATGACTTTATTTAACAACAAATGATCCTTTGTTCCATATGACTTTCTTTTATTGCCCTTTTGTTCTTCTGCCATAATTGAGTTTTCTTCTAAATGACTATAAACTCTGTCGGCATCAATTCCCATGTAAAGTTTGTATGTTGTCTGAAAGCAAGTTACTGGTCTATAATTTTGGGGGTAGCTTGCAGGTTTCTCTTAAGTAGGAGCATTGTTTTACCTGTTTTTAGCCAGACTGGTGTCTCTTCAGGGTGCACATACAAATAGTTTTTACTCATGGCTAGGTCTTCATGCAAAGATGTGACTACATTTAACCAAAAGTTGGGTACTGCATCTCGGCCTGGGTTTTTCCAGTTAGAGGCTTTTCTTAACTTTGTTTCAATCTCTCCATCCCATTTCATATCCTGTACCTTTAAACTTATTATTCTTTCTTTTACTTCTTTTATCCATTTCAAATCTTTGTTGTGTCCCACAGGATCTTCATAGATACTTTTCAAAATGCATATATTTCTTTTTTTGGCAGTCTTTCAGTTCCTTTTACCTTGTTTCCCAATTCTCTGAAAAACTTTTTTGGGGTCATCACTAAATTGTTTATTTTGTACTTTTCCTTTATGTGTATCTTCTAAGTTTTTTCACTTGTGCTGAAATTTTTAATTTATTATTTGTGATAGTGCAAGATAGATCCTGGTCTGTTCTAATACTGTGCACTGTTTTTATCACATCTATCTTTCCTAGTAGTTTTGTTGATCTATTCCCTCTTCTATAGTCTTCTAACAGTGACATTTCTTGTCTTAACTGATTTATATTTTTCTCTATTTGATACTTCCATGATGGTATTTGATTTCTCCCTTTTCTTTGCCTCACTACCCTGTGCTCTTGTGGTAGAAATGTATCAGTTATTAATTTAGCTGCACAGTAACATATCCTGTTCACTTCTGTTATATCACATGGATCTCTATGGACAGTCCTAATTACTTTATTCATTTGTTTTATCGGATTTCTGACTTTTGGGGTGTTATTAACCTTCTGCAGTCTATTTATTTCATTGATTTTAAAATATCTATCTATGTCCTTTAAATCAAGCAATTCTTCCCTTAGTTCATTTTCTTCCAAACTGAGGGCACATCCTTTGTTTTCTACTTCCTGCAGGCATTTCTGCAGAAAGTTCTACAGCATCTTCCTGTGGCAGCTTCTCTTCAATTTCATCACGTGCCATCCATTGCTTTGTCATATGGGAACTCACTGGCCTATCACTCCTCAACATTTACTGCATCAGAGATCCACAGTCACCTGTTCCTTCCCTTGCTGTCTAGCTTCAAGTGAACTTTTATAAAGGTTTCCTGTGGAAGGCTCCAAAATATCTTGATATGACACCTGACCAGTTTTTTCCTGTTCCACTAGTTTCCCCTTAATTTGGATATCCATTGCTCTATCCTGTTGTGGTGCTTTCTGCATTAAATTTTCTACACTGAATCCTTCACTTTGCAGGTGATCCATAACCTCAGTTTCTATTTCTTTAACTTCTCCATTACTGATCACCTTTTCTACTTTCCCTCAGGGTGGGCCTGAAATTGGTTAATTTGATCAGTGCACTACTCAAGCAAACAAGCATAAACAAAAATAAATAAATAAATAAATAAATATTACCTCACCATAACTATCTTGAAAACTAAATGCATACAATTCCCAGTGAATGAAAATCATATAATCCATAAAAAAAAAAAAAAAAAAAAAACTAGGAAATTATTCAGTTCATTCACAAAATTTTCATAGCTCCAATGAATATTTTGCTAACCAGACAATGTTTACTAGAGAAATAACATAAAATACCAATCTCATATTTAAATAACTCATAAATGCATCACATGGCTTTAAACAAAATTCAGTAATAAATCTCAAGTAATTAAAAATAACGGCGTATGTTTTAAGAGAGGGATAAATGAAAAACACTAAAGTCTAGCAAGATATGTGCAGATAAAACTGTTTGCAGATCTGCTTCTAAAACAGTAAATTACTGCATCCATCACCACAAAGAATAGAACTTATTAATAATTTCAGGGCTGCATAAATAAAGGTACTGCTATGTGTCCATGGCCATGTACAAGTCAAAGTACCTTTTTGCTATTCAGCAAGTACCTTTACATGATGCTGCACAGTCCTCCAACACAAACACTTGCAGCATCATGAATGCCTGGCCTCATGGCTATGTTAAATGCAAATGAGGCATTTTGGGGGGACATATACTAATTAGCCATCTGCTCTCTCCCTCCCCTGAGCTGACCCCAGGAGACCATCTACATGGCTGAGCAATTCAAGAAGTGTTCAGCCATGTAGTTCAGAAATACACTCCACGTCTTGGTAACGAACATGGGCAAAAGGTTGTATTCAACTACCAAACATGAATGTTGTAGGGATAGCCATTAGACACCAGGGTTTACTTTAAAAATGCCAGAATGGCACCACCATCCAAATGGGGATGGGGTTGGGAGGGACAACAACTGGACACCAAGGGTAATGTTCAAAGTGCTGCACCTGATCTTGTGTTACTTTTGGAACCAGGCAGGGATGCATCTGTAAAAGGCTGTACTAGCACCAACCTTAATACACAGACTGGAGGGAGGTAAGGGGATATACTTGACACCAGGGAATGCTTTACATGCCATGATGGCACCAACATTACAATGGGGACAGATGGTGGGGGCATACACCATAGGTTATTCCATAAAGTGCTCTAAGGCACAAACCAGTATAACAGGGATGGGGGAAACCAAAAATACATTTTAAAGCACCATAATGACACCAACAGTAGTATGGGTTATAGGGGGCAATCCACTGGATGCCAAGGATAAGTGCTGTAATGGCACAATCTTCAAGAAAGAGATGGAGAGGTTTAGAGAAGCACTAGGCCACCAGGGGTGACTCTAATGTGCTTTAGCAGCACCAGCATTGTAAGAGGGATCAAGGGTGGAGAGACATACTACACACCAAGATGGCACACCACATATGGGCTGTAATGGCATGAAACTATTACAGGGGAGGGATCAAGGGTGGAGAGACATACTACACACCAAGGATGCACACCACATATGGGCTTTAATGGCATGAAACTATTACAGGGGAGGGATCAAGGGTGGAGAGAAATACTACACACCAAGACTACACACCACATATGGGCTGTAATGGCATGAAACTATTACAGGGGAGGGATCAAGAGTGGAGAGACATACTACACACCAAGCCCGCACACCACATATGGGCTGTAATGGCATGAAACTATTACAGGGGAGGGATCAAGGGTGGAGAGACATACTACACACCAAGGCCGCACACCACATATGGGCTGTAATGGCATGAAACTATTACAGGGGAGGGATCAAGGGTGGAGAGACATACTACACACCAAGACCTCACACCCCATATGGGCTGTAATGGCATGAAACTATTACAGGGGAGGGATCAAGGGTGGAGAGACATACTACACACCAAGGCCTCACACCACATATGGGCTGTAATGGCATGAAGCTATTACAAGGGAGGGATCAAGGGTGGAGAGAAATACTACACACCAAGGCCTCACACCCCATATGGGCTGTAATGGCATGAAACTATTACAGGGGAGGGATCAAGGGTGGAGAGACATACTACACACCAAGGCCTCACACCACATATGGGCTGTAATGGCATGAAGCTATTACAAGGGAGGGATCAAGGGTGAAGAGAAATACTACACATCAAGGCCGCACACCACATATGGGCTGTAATGGTATGAAACTATTACGGGGGGGGGGATCAAGAGTGGAGAGACAGACTACACACCAAGGCCGCACACCACATGTGGGCTGTAATGGCATGACAGTATTACAGGGGAGGGATCAAGAGTGGAGAGACATACTACACACCAAGGCCACACACCACATATGGGCTGTAATGGCATGAAACTATTACAGGGGAGGGATCAAAGGTGGAGAGACATACTACACACCAAGGCCACACACCACATATGGGCTGTAATGGCATGAAAATATTACAGGGGTGGAAGAAACAATTGGAGGGTAGGGACAGGTACAGGGGCTGTGGTATGTATGTGTGTGTGTGTGTGTGTGTGTGTGTGTGTGTGTGTGTGTGTGTGTGTGTGTGTCCTTGTTTACATGTGTGTGACAGAGAGTAACTGGAGGGGGTATTCCACTGCCTACATGAGCATCAGGTTACTACTGTGATGTACAGTCATGATTTTAACATTGCAGTATTAAGTGTGACTCATAAGACATGAAAATTAATGAATAATGAGGTAAGAGGTCTTACCTCATTGTGGCTAGAATGTTTATCAATCACAAATGGGCACTTCATCCCAGAATAGCCTTTCTAGCATGATCCTAGGAACTTTAATGAATTCCAAGGTAAATATGCTTAATATACCTCTCAATCTTTATGTAGTGTATGTTGCATCTTTAAGAAGTATTTCATGGTCATCACATGCATATAAATAGCCATCATGTGCTAGCTTCAGTGCCATTTTATGAGTGCAGCCAGAGAGTGAGCATGTATGAGTGTAATAGCTAGTTTGTTTATAGGTTTATCTAAGTTAAAGTTATTAAGCCTCAATCCTGATGTGTTTGTACATAATATAGCTGCTTGAACAGAATCCACAAAGACTCATCTATTTTATCCTGACTAGACAAACAACATGGTGTCAGAAGTGGGATTCCAGAGACTGCTTTTCAGAGTTATGAGATGCAGAGTTAACAGTGAAGGTAAACTAAGAGAAATGAATACGAAAAAGGGCCAGAAATGAACCAAAGGTAATGAAAACTTGCACAAACTATTTATTTTATAAAACAGATGAAATGCAGCATTACAAGGGCACAAACCACATTATTAAACAAGCAAGAGGCACAAAGGGTTTATTAATTAAACAAAATGTTTAAAATTAAGATAGTTGATAAAAAGATCATCAGAAAAGCACATAAGAGGGTTCAGCATTACCTTAGAATTGCAAAATGAGCATGTTTAAAGCAAAACGGGCATGTTTAGAGTGAATCGAGCACAAAAAAGTATAAAGGGCATGAAAAGAGATTAAATGAGCAAAATGAATATAAAAAAGGGCAAAAAGGGCACATTAAGCATAAATAAAGCAAGGTGACTGCATGTTTTTGGCAAAGTACTATGTTTTGGCATAACTACTACTTTGTATTGTATTCAGGGCATAACTACAGTTATTTGAAATATCTCTAAGTGTGTAAATGTGTTTACAGTGTGTGCTTATTACTATGCATTTATTCCAAAGAGTTTACTTGTATGCAAAGTGCAACTATTTCATAAAGTACAGTCAAAATACAGCCATTTCGAAAGGTTTCTTGTGCTGGGTGTATCTATTCACATAGTGCCACAATTACAGAGTGTTTCTTGCACTGTAAATTGTTATTACCAAAGTATAGCCATTTTGGGGAAGTTTCAGTGTGCTATGTACTGTTTATTCACAAAGTGCAGTTACTTTGAAATGTTTCTTATGCTGAGCTTCTTCTGCCCAATTTATTCACACAGTGCAGTTATTTTGAAATGTTTCTTACAATGATGATAAGTGACTTTTACAGTACAGTAATTTCAAGAGTATTACAGTGCATGAAAGTCTTATTTCACAATATTTCTTACACTAACAGGTAATTTCTTACAGTACAGTGATTTCAAGAGTATTACAGTGCCAAGAGACTTATTTCACAAAGTTCAGTTATTCAGAGGCTTGTTGTGCTATTGGGCCTAGTTAGAAATACTGGCATAAATTTCTGGCATATGTATAGGTGTGTATGTTTGTGCATACTTGTAAAAGCCTTCATTTGTATGTGTTAATATGGCAGACATATTTCAAAAACCAACACCATTAGTGTTTGACTAGAATATTGCAGAGAATTGGAGAATATTTGAGCAAGAGTATGATATTTTTATACAAGCAGCTGACAAAGATGCATGCACCAGGGCATTCATTTTGCTAAACCTAGCTGTGTCTGAGGCCATTGAAAGAGAGTGTTCATTTGTGTATGCATCAGCAGTATATGAGAGAGAAGGGGAAATCCACCATATTTGTTGTACAGGCTTTATCAAGGGAAGACCCTGAATGTTTGAAGTGCAAGTTCAGGGAAAGGTGTAACCCCCAGACAAATATTACATTAGACAGGCATTTGTTTTACACAAGTGATCAAAAACTAGGGTAAACGTTTGCAGCTTATATAACTGATTTGAGAAACAAAGCTAAAATGTGTCAGTTTGGTGACTTAAAAGATGAGCTGCTAAAGGACAGGCATGTGTGTGATATTAATAGTGCTGCAGTGAGAAAGATTTTGTTTTGTGACAGTGATTTAATGCTGAGCAAAGCTACTGAGATTTGTCAAATCCATGAAGTTACAGAAAGGCACATAAGTATGCTTGCAAGTGATAAGAGCATGGTTTCAGCAGGTTCCAGAACAAATGTAGACAGTATGCAATACGTGGCTAGCAGAAGCAGGCCTAAGCACATGACAGCTACAAGCCCTACAGGATTTCCTGGGAGAAGTCATAGTTTTCAAACAAGTTCTAAGAAAAGGACATGCCCAGTGCAGTACAAGGGTGAGTCCGCAAGACCCAAATCCAGCTTTATTGTTAACTGATGCAATTGTGTTGCCAGTCATGAGTCTAAAAGAAAAAAATGTTTAGCATCTGGTCAGCAATGCCACAAGTGTTAAAAATAGAGTCATTTTCAAAAGTTTTGCAAATCAAATAAACCTCACATAGTTATAAAGAAAGGTCACTCAAAAAAAGCAAGTTTATTATATAGAGAGCTGCAATTCTGCTTTCTGCATAGATGGTGTATCAGTAATTGGTGAAAAGGTTGATGCAGTAAATTTGTTTGGCAAGGAATGAAGTGTTTTGCACTGTCCAGATCAATGGTAAATCCACCAAACTTAAATTAGACACTGGCTGAAAGTGTAATGTTATGTCAGCAGACACATTTGCTAAGATGAGAACTGGTGAACAACTCATTGTGGCTAGTTTTTGTTGCTTATGGAGGTGAAGAAATTCAAACCGAAGGCTCAGTGGTACTTTCATGTTATTAGGCTAGGAACTGTTACAGCTTGTTATTCCATGTAGTTTGAAGACCTGTGCAGTCATTATTGGGTCTCAGAGACAGTATAAGAATGAATTTGCTTTCTTTTACCAAAGAAGTTCATCATATAAGCACATATCCTAGTTCCAGTTTTACAGAAGCTATTTTCTCAGAGTATGCTGATGTTTTCAATGACAAGTTGGGCAAACTTCCAGTTGTATTTTCCATGAAGTTAAACCCAGAGGTCAGTTCAGAAGTCAGCCCAGCAAGAAAAGTTCTGATAGCTATGCAGGATAAAGTCAAAGCTCAGTTGGATAAAATGGTGCAGCAAGGTGTAATTTGTCCAGTGACAGAACCAACTGAATGGATGTCGTCCATGGTAGCAGCTCACAAAAAAGGCTCAGATGAACTCAGAACATGTGTTGACCCAAGAGATTTGAACAAAGCATTAAAGAGACTGCATCATCCAATGTGTACAGTCAGGGAAGTCATAGCCCTAATACCAAATGTCACTGGTTTTTCTGTCTTAGATGCAAAAAGTTCATGTTGGCAAGTGATGCTTAATCGCAAATACACATTACTGATGGCTTTCAGTACCCCATTTGGCAGATATAGATTCCTCAGGATGCCATTTGGAATAAATTCTGCTAGTGAAATCTTTCAGCTTGCAATGGAGCAAATATTTTCAGGTAATCCTTGTGCCATAATAGCAGATGATTTATTGGTCGGAGGCAATGGTGAAGCAGAACATGACAGAAACCTAAAGAGAATTCTGGACAGAGCATGTGAAGTAAATCTGAAGCTCAATCCTCTGAAGTGCAAATTCAGACTACCAGAAGTAACATATGTAGATCATTTATTTATTAGCACTGGCTTGAGACCAGACCTGTCCAAGCAAGCAGCCATTCTTGAGATGCCAGCACCAAATAATGTCCAGGCTCTACACCATTTTCTTATTATGGTCAACTATTTAGGTAAGTTTATACCAGACTTCAGTGAGTTGACAGCACCTTTGAGAGAGCTGATGTGCAAAAATGTTATATACCATGATTGGAACAGTACCAGAAGGCATTTGAAGGCCTTAAGCAGAAAATTGCTACCCCATCTACATTAAGATACTATAATGTCAATAAACCAGTAACTCTTTCCTGTGATGCTTCAAAATTTGGTCTTGGCGCAGTTATTCTTCATGAAGACAGATCAGTAGCCTATGCATCTAGAACTCTTACCCAAACTGAAATGCAATATGCTCAAATTGAGAAAGAACTTTTGGCAATAGTATTTGCATGTTCAAAGTTTCATGATTATATCTATGGTCGAGCTATTCAGACTGAAACTGATCACCAACCTCTAGTTACTATTCAAAAGAAGCCTATGCATTCAGCTCCAGCAAGATTATAAAAAATGATGCTCAAATTGCAAAAGTACAACTTCAAAATGGTCTATACAAAAGGCAAACTTCTTTATCTGACTGATACCTTATCCACATTGTACAGAAATACAATGGAACAGCTTCATGCTGAGAATTTTGACTTTGATATCATGGAAGTGCATAATTTTTCTACCACAAGATTTGGTGAGTGGAGAGATCATACAAAGACTGATCCAATTTTGCAAAAGCTCAACAACTACATTAATGTTGGATGGCTGTCAAAGCAATCTAGTATACCACATGAAGTGCAAACTTATTTTCCTTACAGAGATGAAACGTTGATGGAAGATGGCATTGTTTTGAAAGGTCTCAAAATTGCTGTTCCTGCTTCCTTTCAACAAGAATACACTCAGATTTTGCATCGTGGTCACGCAGGTTCCGAATCTACCAAAAGAAGGATGAGAGAACTAATATTTTGGCCTTCTCTAGTAAAAGACATTGATAAAGTACTTTCTTCTTGTTCAGTATGAATAGTACTAAACTGCATTTGCAAAAAGAACCACTTCAGCTAAGTCAAGTTCCTGAACTACCTTGGTCAACAGTAGCCACTGATATATTCGAGTGGAACAATTAGCATTACTTAGTGTTGGTAGACTCTTATTCAAACTGGTTTGCGGTTGATTTACTACCTAATCTAATGTTCACTGCTGTTATCACCAAGCTGAAATGTCATTTCTCAGTCCATGGTAGTCTACACAAAGTTGTTTCTGACAATGGTACCCAATTTACCAGTCATTCGTTTCAGAAATTTGCAAGAGAATGGGACTTTGTACATGTTACTAGTAATCCAGAATATCCACCATCAAATGGACTAGCTGAACATGCAGTACAGAGTACAAAGCAATTACTTGATAGGTCAAGGCATGATAATATTGTGACGATATACTCCGCTTGCCTGCTCACAGACTTCTGTCTAGGCAAACCAGAACAACACTACCTGTTAGTTCCAATTTGTTGAGGCCTAAAGCTAAGAACAACAGGACAATAAGAGCCCAGTTATTCAGAAAGCATTCTTTCCAGAAGTCCAGTTATGTTAAATCAACCAGATTTCTTCGTCCATTGAAAGAAGGAGAGACAGTGAGGATACAAACGGTGAAAGCTTTCGACTGGATTGGTCAAGTAACAGTTATATGTACCAAGCTGAGATCCTACTTTGTAGAATCTGAGGGTGTGGAGTACAGGAGAAATTGCAGATATCTTCTTCCTGTACCAGAACTGATATTGCAGCATTGTTTCTGTGATACAGACTCTACATCTCAGCGCAATCCAGACAATGTTCCTGTTGCAGAATGTGATTTAACTTCTACTTCCATTCCTGATGATGTTACTGATGTCCCTAAAGTTGAACATTCAACAGAGACAGTCCAGTTTCTGGACCTGCCTCTAATTTCTATGTCACAAGATTTGGTCATATCTCCAGACCTAAGTGTGAAATACACAGCAACCTGGACATAATTGTTTATATGTATTTAGTTTTGTATAATTGCATGACAAAAAATTATTTGTATTGATTGCATGTCCATTAATGTTGTCAACATTGCATGAATTATTTCTCAGAGAGGGAGAATGTAGAATGGTGTGCGTATGTTGTACCTTTAAGAGGCATTTCAAGTCGTCTCATGTATATAAATAGCCAGCATGTGCTAGCTTCAATACCATTTTGTGAGTGCAGCCAGAAAGTGAGCATGTATGAGTGTAATAGCTAGTTTGTTTATAAGTCTATCTAAAAGTTATTAAGCCTCAATCCTGATGTGTTTGTACATTATAAAGCTGCTTGAACAGAACCCACAAAGACTCATCTATTTCATCCTTACTAGATGAGTGGCACTCTATGACCGAGAAATCTGGGCAAAGCCATATATAATAGGGGGGGGGGCCAAAGGGCCAAAGATAAAGACAATTTTTAAATTTTGCTCTTACAAACATAGATAGTTGATGGAATAACAGATTTTGCATTAGCATGCATTTTCTGAAGAGTATGATGTCTGTAACTCAAATGTCTGTCATTATTTTCTGATTCAGTCCTCAATGATTTGCCAGTGATTTGCCAGAAAACCAAAATTTTATGAGGAGAAGACCAAAAATAGGAGACAAAAATCTGGATTTTCTGAAAAAATCTGTACAGCTGAGATGTATGGTACTTAGACAATGTATAATTACATCGTGTCCTCTGATATCATAAATATGAGTCCAAATTATCTTCCTAACAGGTCTTTTTGTTTTACCAAAATAATAACAGCCACACCACCAATGAGCTAAATAACCCCAGATGGAAGTGGCATATGGATAATCACATATGAAATCAAATAATTACCTTGTATGAGGGTAATAAAACATTTTATGCTTCTTAGCAATAAATCGACAGCACTCGCAGATACCACAGCAATAAGCCCCAGCCCAACCTCCCCCCATGTATAAACAACACAGACACATTTTTAATTATATTTTATCAATAAAAACATAACAATAACAGTAATTTTAGCAAACAGTAAGAATGAGAACAATAATCCAAAATATCAGACAATGACAACAATACAACTATCACACTATTGATAAACAAAAACACTAGCTAGTACCCAAAGTGCCTCAATGGAGGAATTGTTTCCAGTCCTCCCATGTGGTGTCACTTCAAAGATCCCGGATTACCAATCTATACCAGAAGGAATTTCAAAAATTCCTGCTTATTTTTCAATTATATAACACCAAGGAGAACTAATCTTGGGACATTCCCAAACCATATGAATGTTGTCGGCCCTCTTCCCCCCACACCTGCAGAATACATTTTTGCTCTTCATTTCCATATTAAACTGCCTACACAGAGTGTAATATCTCCTAAGCTTAATTTGCAATTGCATATCTTGATACCGCATCTACTTTCCCAATTTTCTCACAACTTTCACAGGCTTGTTCCCATTGTCTTTTCCACAGATTACTCAACAATCACTTCTAAGCCAATGCAAAGATCCTTACAGATTAAACCAGTCCTGCCACTTGTTATCTGCAACCATTTGCTCCAAGGTAGTTCTTTTTTATACCTTCCACAGTGGATCTTTTTGGCTTACACATGAGCTATCTGCTGGTAAGAAAAGAAATTACTCTGCTCAAGCCAGTATAAGGAGCTCAAGGAGTAGAAACTTAGTAAGGAGGAAGGGTTCTTCTCGTTTATCATCTGCCTCTATAACACAACCCTCTTCTCTATCCAATGGAGTTGCACTGGCCTATTTACCACATGCCTTATTTCAGGGTGATACCAGACCAGTCTGTGGGTCTTTTCCCCCATCTTTCCTCACAATTCTCCCCACTCTCTCTATACAGCTGGAATGCCCACTACAGCACATACACTTTGATATATCAAAATAAAAACCTCCTTGTACAACTCACTTTTAAAAACTCCATTCCTACCCGCAAAATACTTACCAAACATACTTACTTGCACATTCATTTTCGATCTTTCAAAAATACAAGTCTTCATTAATAGCACACTTTTAATTACTCAATATCAACCTGCAAAATATTTACAAAAAACACTTCAATACAACAAAAAACTCTCTGACAAATTCATATTCATACAAAACATAATTTTGTTAGACTCAGCAACTCTCATGTATAATAACACTTACTACATAAGGCTGAAGCATCCATAGCAAAGCAAATGTCATGGATATGCACACACACACACACACACACACACACACACACACACACACACACACACACACACACACACACACACACACACACACACACACACACACACACCATTGATGAATACACAAACATTGAATAAGTATGCCTATTTAACTAGTGAGTCATGTAACTTCTGAATATCAATAAAAAGGCATGCAATGAAAGTGTCTTACATTTAATGAACAACACATGACAAGAGTTATGAATAGGATTTTACTTAGTGCTACCAGGTATTCAGAGTGTTGGTTTAAGCTTAAGTAGGCAACATGAGTGGAGCTTTAGGCTTAATTCAGGGGTATCCCTAAGAATTGTTGCTAATATTTCTTATTTTGACTAAGATAAGGCCTTCAAGTTATCATGAAGTTTAAGAGATAGGTTAGCCTTAAGGAGACAAAATAAGTCTGGGTCCTACCACATTTTAATTGTATCCCCAATCAATTACCTAACTTTGGCTTTTAAGGATTGGCGGTAGGGCTATTGTTACTTTTAGACTTCAAATTAAAGTTATACTTACCTCATATGGGAGGTATCCTGGTAGCCATCCACTTATTCATGTGATCAGAATACATATATAAGATACCTCACCAAAAACAGTTTGTCTAAAAAGAGAGTTTTGTGGTATTTTTGTATAGCATTTTTCCTGTTATCCCACTCTCTTAAATTTATCTACCAGATTTAGACTTTAATTGTCACTCTCACTCATACGTAATACTAATTAGCAGTCACAGTAACCGTATACAGATCAGGAAAAAATAAGGTACTCAGCAACAGACTTACCTAAAGAAAATCACACTGATATCTTTATTACCAGTGCAGGTATAGTTTATCATAGGTAGGTGTATGTTTAATGTCTTGTATATAAACTTCAGCTCTTTTGCTCCAGTGCCTTGCTGAACAGGAAGTATATGCAATGGATAATACTTCTCCTGCTACTGAGCTCCTACTCTTCCTGTTTCTATTTCACGCTTTCTCAGTCTCCAGTGGAGTGATGTCCTGGTATGCCCCTTCATTGGAAAAGATAATCCTATTCTGAGAGAAATACCCTATGAGAATACCAAAAAGTAATAAAAATATAAATATTAGAGGCAAGGAGATATGAGATACTTCAGATACTGGCCATAGAAGTTATTTAATCTTATCATCTTCAGGTTAAACATGCAAAGGCCCCCCCTGTATGCCACATACATGCAGCCATCTATGTGATGTTAGGAAGTAGGTTCACATCTCTCTCTCTCTGTCCCACTGCTTTTAGCTCATGTAAGAAAAGGTGACTGTAACTTTACAAAATGTATGCATTGAGATATGTTAAAATTATTACAGTAAAACATATGGTGAACTTACTGTAGGTCGTTGTTGAACAATGTAAGGGGAAGAAAACAGGCTAACTAAATTAAATAGTGGTACAAGGATCTATTGAAATACTGAATCATTGGAAAAACAACTCATTTCCTGACATAACAAAATGATGGTATTGTGGTATTGAGCAATGGTATATAGTACAATAAACTGCATGACTCCATAATAATCAGGGGTTCAAGAACACAGACAGAAATGCATTAATTACAAAGAAGTAGGATCAAACAAGGGAGTCTAAAGTATATGACAACACAGCCGGATATAGTGTTGGAAGAAACAACAGATGACACCAATGCAATCAGATAGTCCTTGGTCTCATTAATTACTGTTTAGTTTTGCATCCTGCAGTAGTTATTAGCAGCACTAGTTGTCTGTCTTCTGAGCTCCTTAATCAGCTTTTAGAAAATTCCTGGGTTGCTTCATAGCATATGTTTCATGTTTCTGAAACATGCTATTTTATCGACAATTGTGGCAATTTGCTATTGTTCTTGTTGGTGACATATGTTGGATATGTTTTTTAGAGAAAGGTATCCTGCTTCGAAGGTTAACGGTCATTTTTCTTTTAGTTTTGCCTTATGTGAAGTGGTGGTTAAGCAAAGCCGTTTGCTATGTGCTAGCTTTCTAAAGGTGTGAGACAAAAGCTTATGTTTCACTTCTGAGCAAAGTCAGAGAAATGCCTCTTATGCTTGTATGGGATTGTTTTCACTATAATACTAATGATGTTTCCAAGTTTTATAAGCAGGGTGATCACCTTTATTTATTATTTTTTTGCATTTGTTTGCCAGGATAGTCCAACTGGGCTTATTGAAAGAGATGCACCTTTTCAGCAGAGGCTCGGGGAGAAATGCTCCAACCATAGTAGCAAGTAAGGATAAGTACATTATTTGGTATATCAAAAAGAAGGATTGCAGCATAACAATAAAGGTAAAAATATATTGCATGGTCATGGTATTTCAAAAGGAAAACCACAAACATGGTTAAACATACCATTATCTCTGCCTCTCTCTCTCTCTCTTTACATATATATATATATATATATATATATATATATATATATAGAGAATAGGTGGGTTCATGAGTACATGAGGAATGAATCCAAAGAACAAGGGAAAAAAGAAATTAAAGGGAGTGAAAAGATTACTGGATATAGTTCATTTTTTATAGTGATAACAGGGGTAATGGGAGTTTTGAGTGGAAGTGAGACGTGTGGAGTGTGGAAAAATAAGGGTGACAGAGAGTAACAGTAGCAATATGGCGAGGTGAGTGAAAAGAGTTTAAAAAGAAGAAAAAAGGAAGGGGGAGGCATGAGGCAGGTGTCAGTTGATGCAAGAAGAGTAGGCGAAGAAGAAAAGAAACAGTAACAGTTGCATTATACCTTGTACATCCCTCTTGAAATTAATTTATTGTTTTGAACTGGACTTAAGTTAAATTTGGTGCATGTACATAGCTATGTTTCACAGTGTTATTGCGTTGGCTTCTTTTTCAAGGTAATATCATTGTTGTTTGTTTGATTTTTAAGGAAAGAGATCACCTTGCATTCAGAAAGTGATATGCCCATTATATAAATTACCTGTACCTTAGGTCTGTTAAAGTCCAGTGGAATTCCACTGGACAATGACCATTTAGGGTGTTAGGTAAATCTGTGCATGCATGCATAGAGTCAACCTGACTGTCCTCAGCTGTGCCCCACTTGCTGGAAACCTCTGCTGAGATTACAGTCATATTCAGGCATATCAGTCTGCCCATCTTCACAATATGCACCCTACCCCAATTCTATGTCAGATTTTTTGATAGATGTTCTCTGCATTATTTATGTAAGGAAGTTTATCTCACACAGACATCTTCCTCATTGTTATGGCACCTTGTGTGACAGTCACATAAAACACATTTTCACTGTACAATGCACCATATAGATGTGTGATTGGTGTTGCTGCTACATCCATCTTCGATTGACATGCCCTCATCTGCGGTACATTAGGTTGTTTCACTTGTCCTCTTTCCCTGTGTTCATTCCTGTGATTCATCTGTGTGTCCCTACTCAACACACACACTTCCCCTGAATGTTCATTTTATGTGGCAGTCTATGTACCCTTACAGATCATTTACACAACGTCAGTACAGAATGCTAGGAATGTGATTTACAATACCCTGCACTATAGATACACTGTTCTGTACTGTGTTTGAACCTTATACTTCAAATTCATTCCACTCAACAGCTCAGATATTCCCAGGATGTCTTGATGTGTTCCTTATCAAATTTGTGGCTTTCTGCCATATGACTGGGATGATCTCAGGACTGATGTGACTCAATATTACATACATTTCAGTTCAGACCTCTCAGTTGTCCTGATTTTTAAAGAATGTCCAGTCTTTGTCTCATATTTTTGATCTTTTCCACATAAAATTTTATTTTTCTGGAAAATCATTTGCATGTCATTGCGGATGAAGTCAGAAAATAATGACAGACATTTGAGCTTCAAACTTCATGCTCTTCAGTAAATTCATGCTACTGTAAAACCTGCCATTATATCAACTTTTTACATTTGTAAGAGCAATATTTAAAATCTGCCCCTATTTTTGGGGCTTTGTCTCACCATTATTTATTTCATTTGTCCAGATTCTTGCTCTAAGAGGTTGAGAGGTATGTTTGAGTTTCATTCTATCACATTTTTATGACAAATCTGTGTTAAATATGTCCCTGTTTCTGGTTAATTGTCCCCACATTATATTGGCCTTTGTGCAGATGTGTTGAACTAACAGATTGAGAGCTATCTGTAAAGCCCTGGTGATCATTGTGGAATTCCATGCAAAACCAAGGACAGTACGTGCTCTGCTTTCAATAGTATTGTACTCCATGTAAACTTACATGGTTTACTGGTCAGCAACACTGTTGCCAGCCACTAAACCTTACATAGACACTCCGCATGATATGAGTATGCATTGAGCAGTGGTGTGCATTGCCGCTCAGTATACAGCACTGCACAAGCATGTAAACTTCATGTAGGATTCACATGGACCCTGCATAGAGTTTATTGAATAAAGGGGTCTGTTTTAGCTAGTTTTAGATTTGGTTTGTTAAGAATTACCGTTATTTACTTATCCATGGTAAAAGATTACAGTTGTGTTATTGTTAAAATTCAGAAATACTCATTCCACAAAATAGATAAGTTGTTCCAGACTGGTCTGTCGCACAGTCTGCCAGTACAACCAAAAAAAGGAGGAACAGGCTTTTGCCAGCCTGGTGGATGGTCACAGGGCAGCTTTCCTCCTTCACTCTCTCCACCCTGATTTCCTGGCCAAATTGGTAGTTCCCTTGAAGGGAGCGAGCAGTATACCATGCTGCTCAAAACCTATTGTACAGGTGTGCCTATTGCCACTAGTACAGAGTAATACAAACTAGTAATCTGACTTTATCAAATTAACTCTACCTCTTACCATCATCATTTGATCCGTTCTTCTTCTAAGGTATTTCATGCTAAACTACAGTGTATGACATATTGTTGGCTTATTATGAACCTATAAACATATATTATTACCCCCTTTCCCCTCCTGTGTTGTAATGCAAAAATAAATAAATAAATAACTGTTTCACACTTTCAGTGTATTATTTTTTCAAAATTTTTTGTATAACTTTGAACGTTCTTTTTTAAGGCACTTACAATCAGCTTAATTTTTCACCATCCTTACAGATATGCAAAGCGTTTTAGATGTGGCCTGACAAGAGATGTGTATAACTATAAAACATCTTCTCAGTATCTGGAGCCAGCACTGTTTGCATAAACTGAAAATTTTTGTAGCTTTGACTGTACTTTTTTGATAGCGTGCTTTATGGTTCATTTCTGTAGTCACTATCCCTTCAGAATTTACTTTTTGATTTGTATTTCCCCTGTATAATTTGACTCAGCTGATATTTCACTTCAAGATTATTTATCCAAATGTATCATGAAAGTCCATGCAGTAAACCTTAACAAACATTTTTCTTCGTAATCAACTAGTCTAGTTAGATCATTTTGTAAACCACCTCTCATATTTCTCATTGTTCTAATGTACAACAAGTTGGTCTTGTTTTCAGTGCATTTCTGGTAGTTGAAATAAAGGTAAAAAAAAATACTGACCTTAATGCAGAAGCCCACTGTTCTCTACCTGTTGCCTTTTTCCTTTTAGACAGTACCTTTCTAACCCCAGTCTACGTTTGTTTATGTTTTATGATGCTCCTCCAATTTTCTACCCATTTTGTTGGCTTTCCTTCCTCCATCAAATCTTTCCAAACTGCGTTTGAGTTTTCTCTGCAAAACTTAAGAGAATATTGCATTGACACTAAGGTATACTGTATCACCCAGACTACTTTTCCAAAGTTCGATTAGGACAGACTCATAAAAACTGGATAAGGCTAGATTAGGATGATGTTTTATGTATAGAATCTTGCTAGAATTTAACTTGTAGGTCATTTAAACTTATTAAACCAAATGATCTTTACTTTAACATCTTCTCTCTTTTATTGCATTGAGCCTTAAAGGCCTGTACTTATTTTGAACAATTCTTGAACCTCTTTAAGGAATATTGATATTATGGCTGATTTCCTAAGTAGTAAAGTAGAAGGTCTTTGTTCTATAAACTCTTACAAAAGAGTAATATATTCCTTCTCGTCAGTTCTTCAATTAAAAATCCATTTGTGCTCTCTCTCTCTCTCTCTCTCTCTCCCTACTTCTTTGTTCCCTTCCCAACATGACATCTTCTCTTCTTTTCATTATATAAGACATAGCCAGAAACATCCAATAAGCAGTATCTCCACATACCCATGTTTTCTTCTTACCTCACTGCTATGCCATTTCCCTTCATCAGCGCTATTGTTTTCATTTCCTGCATTCTCTCTTTCAGACTACCTATCATACTCATATCGGTTTATCTTTTCTCATTATCTCCTTGTTCTTCCTTCTTAAATTCTATTGTCTATAAATACATGCACACACACGCATATACATCTATATACATACATATATATATATATGTACAAAGTGAGAAAGATTTGAGTATTTGTGATGTAGCAAAATGCATAAGCATTGAACTATAGTTGACCAATATCAGCATTTCAAAAATCAGCATACAGAAAAACTGAAATAAATAAATAAATAAATATAGCCTGCAAAAAGAAAACTAACAATCCCATCACCATAACTAACTCCATCACACGTCATCATCAACCCTCTTTTTTCCTATTTTTTGTTTTAAATGGGCTCAGGGTGTAGTGCTTATGTAGTGCAGATATTCATTCTTATTATTTCAATAAAGTTAATGAATGTTATGCTATTTAAGTATAAATGCATTCATTGTTCTTGATGTTCTTTCTGCCTGTTCACTAGGGCATATCTTTTTTTATTATTTTATTTATTTAACATTTTTTTACTGGGAAAGTACATCTTGGAACGAGACAGTTTTCAACAGAGGTCCAGAGAGAAACAATCCAGATGCATGACTTTGTAACATGGGAGGAAACCGGAGTACCCAAAGGAAACCCACATGAACCAGGGAGGACATGCAGACTC
>NC_056735.1:305965329-306045329 GCF_019279795.1 Protopterus annectens | reverse complement strand
CAAGGCCTAATGAGAGACACTCCATCAGAAACACAGAAATGGAAATTTGTAAAAGTTCTGTCAATTATACAGATACAAATTAATACAAATTTATACAGTAGTTTTGCAAATGTTGGGAACAATAGAAAGATATAAAGTTATAGCAGAAAAGTATGCGTTCATTTTTTGTAGACAAAAATATCCCAGGAGGACATTAACTTAGCAAGTAGGACACACAAGACTGAGGCTGTTGAGTATGTGGAATCCTTGCTATTTGTTACCATCAGTGTAGTTAATTTATTCACTGTTATTCCTCATTCTGAATTACAGTACTTGTTTATAGACTTTTTGACTCAGCGAGAGTTTATCAAGCAACCAGATTTTTGTTACTGAAACTTTATTGGAAATAGTCCTTACTAATAATTATTTATATTTTGTGGGAGAGTACTTCCATCAAATGTCAGGTATGGAGATGGGGGTGGTTTGTGCCCCCATTTATGCCAATGGAGTTCTGGCACAATGGGAAAAATGTTATGTTTTTAATTCCGAGTTCCGTCCTTTGATGTACATGTACTTTAATTTCCTGGATGATGTTCTTATTTTTTTGGAATAGCACTGTTGAAGATTTAAAATTATTTGTTGAATATTTAGAGAAGCCACTGGTTTTTATTTTTTTTAAGGTTTACCTTCCATTATGACTATGATGAAATTAATTATTTAGATATGACTTTGGCAAAAGATAGAAGATTTAATAGATTCACATCCAATATTTATAGAAAAAGGACACTTTCAAACTTCTATTTACACTTTGACAGTTGCCATGCTTTCCATCAAAAGAAGGGAATTGTCAAAGGAAAAATGGTAAGCTCATCTAGGTTAATAAGTGATGATGAGAATTTTAAGAGACAAATTCAACACTTATGGAAGATGTTGAGGAGTAGAGGTTATCCAGTCAATTTACTAACCACTTGCTACACTTAATGTGGGTTCACTGACAGGAAGCAGCTTAGAAGTGGATGACATGATGATATGGAGGAGGCCGGACATCCTATGTATCCAAGAGATGAGATGGAAGAGCAGTGCAGCAAAGCCACTTGACTTGGGATCCAGAGTGTACTATTCAAGAGTGGGACAGCCTAGAATTGGTGTGGGAATTGTGGTGAGAAAGAGGTTTCAGAAGGCAGTGAGAGGTATCATCAGAATTAGTGACAGACTCATGACAATCAGACTTCAGTGTAATGATAGGGCAATATTCATAATCTCAGCATATGCCCCACAGTAGGGTTGTGATAGTGAGGGAAAGGGTGCATTCAGACAGCAGTTGCAAGACCTACTAGAGAATGCAGGGCAACATGAATTGGTGTTGATAATGGGTGACTTGAATGCATGTATCGGGACAGACAGAACAGGATATGAGGACTGCCTAGGCCCACATGGATGGGGCAACAGAAATAAAAAAGGAGAGGCCATTCTAGATTTATGTCTAGAAAATGGCTTGATAGCAGCCAACACATGGTTCAGAAAGAGGGACAGTTACAAGATCATATACAGGAGTGGCCAACATGCAACTCAGGTAGACTTCATCCTAGTAAGGAAAAGGCACTGAGTAAGAATCAATGATTGTAAACTCATCCCCCAGTGAAACAGTCAGTCCAGAGCATAAACCATTGATTACCACAAACAGCTGTAAGCAGTGGTCAGAGAAAGCTCTAAGATCAACAGAGACCAGGCTGAAGACCTGGAAGTTGATTGAACAGAAAATACAACAGTTCAATGAATTACTGAGGGTTCTAGCAGCCCAAGAAGAGGAGGAAATAGGTGAAGCTGAAGAATGGTAGCGCCTCGAAAACAGCATGTGTGAGAACTACAGAACAGATATGTGGCTGAGTCAGGTATGGAAATAAGGTACATAAGGAAAGCTGGTAGTGGAATGCAGAAGTCCAAGAAGTCATCAAAAGAAGGAGTGCAGGAAAAAGTTGGAGATAGAAATGACAGACCAGGCTAGGACAGAATACTGGTTGGCTAACAAAGAAGCTAAGAAAGGAGTTGCAATAGCAAAGAATAGGGCAGCAGAGGCATTCTACCAAATTCTGGAAAGTGACTCATTAGGTGGCACAAAAAAATATATCAGCTTGCAAGGTAAAGACAGAAAGGTAAAGAATATAGTCAGACACCCTTCATAAGGGATGCCAGCAACAACCTGCTCACCAGTCCATTGGACACCAAAGGCAGATGGAAGGAGTATTTCCAGCAGCTTCTGAATGAAGAAAACCCCACCCCACAGAAGTGGTACTGCCCCAGAAATGGCCTACAATGAGAGAAGAAGAGGAGCCCACCCTAGAAAAGTAAGAATAGCACTAAGGAAAATGAAGTCAGGGAAAGCAGCAGGCTCAGATGAGGTCACAGCAGATATGATAAATAAGTCATATCCAAGATGACTGGAGAATAAGCATACTCGTGCCAATGTACAAGAACAATGGGGACATCCACAACTGTGGGCTGTACAGAGGACTCAAACTCCTATCACACTGCATGAAAGTTCTAGAGAGGGTGATTGATAAATGGATACTCAGAGTAGTAGAATGTGAGATGGGAGATGAGCAGTTCGGATTCCAATCAGGATGCATATTTGCAGTAAGACAGGTAGTTGAGAAGACGAGATGAGGAAAGAGTCCAACTGGGCATGCCTAGACTTGGAGAAAGCTTATGACAGGTCCCAAGAAACCCAATCTGGGCAATACTGTGGTGGTTTGAAGTCCCAGAAACAGTGGTAGAATTAGTGCAGGCTCTGTACAAGGTCCCAATGACTCAAGTACGAACAGTGTTCGGCCTCAAAGGGGGGTTCCCAGTGGGAATGGGTGTACACCAGGGTTGAGCTCTGAGCCCACTGCTGTTCATACTGGTGATGGACTACATTAGCAAACAGGTTGGAGGGAACAGACCAACAAAGTTGCTGTATGCAGATGATGTGGCATTACAGGCAGACTCTGAGCAAGAACTCCAGCAAAGTACAGAGCAATGGAATGCAAAACTGAAGGCACATGAGGTGAAGCTAAGCACAGATAAGACAGTGGTAATGGCAGCAAACTGGGGAAATCAGAAAAAGCTGAGAATTGAGATAGAAGGGAAGATCAGCTGGTGCCATTGCCTACCCAGTCTCAATACTTATCAATCAATCCATATTAGAAGCAAAAATTCCTACTATCTGGAAAATATCATATGTAATCCCTCTTCACAAAGGAGGCAGTTCTACTGAACTCTCCAACTATAGGCCTATAGCAATACTCTCTCCTCTAGCAAAAATAATGGAAAAATGTATTCAGAAACAGTTCCTGTACCACCTTATCCAGAACCACCTCTTGGCAGATACCCAGCATGGTTTTAGACCTCACCATAGCACTACCTCAGCCCTACTAGTCTTTTCCAATACTATAAACCTTAACCGCAACAATAACTATATTTCTTCAGCTCTTTTTCTGGATCTTTCTAAAGCCTTTAATATGGTTGACCACAAACTACTAATCCAAACCCTGCAAACACTTTGTCTATATCCTAAAACCATTCAGTGGTTTCATTCCTACCTAAGTAGAAGACAATAGGCTGTGTTTTGGCAGAGCAAACTGTCCACCTTACTGCCTAATACCCTAGGTGTACCACAAGGTTCTATACTAGGGCCCCTGTTATTCTCCGTCTTCATCAATGACTTGAACACTGTTATACCTAAAGTCAGTTGTATCCAATATGCAGATGACTCTACTCTGATCTGCTTGGCAACATCCCCAACAGAGTTACAGTTATCTACCCAGACCGCCTTTACCACAATTGAAAACTGGCTTGCCAAACAATGCCTGATACTGAACCCTAACAAAATTAAAATGCTGTTATTCCTACCTACACAAAGGTCTAGTGCCATTAACATTACAATTAAAGCAAGGGATGGCACAGTAATCTCCCCTGACTTATCAACTAAACTATTAGGTGTCATTATAGATAACAACTTAAAATCTGATCTACAGGTTAATTAACTGATCAAAACCATCAATAAAAAAACTAGGATCACTGTACAGAATAAAAGCCTTCCTAACCCCCCAGCCAAAGTTGTCATTGCTCCCTCCCACCTTCTCTCTACTCTTATGTATGCATCCCATCTTCTCTGTAATGTTAGCAAGACTGTCCTGAACAAACTATCTATCTGTTACAATCACATTGTCAGGGTTGCCTCAGGGCTGCCTTACAGGGCACATCACTGTGTCAATCTAATCCAGCTTAGATGGCTGGAAATATCCAGTCTAATCTTATATAACCAATTGGTTATGGCCCACAAAATTATATATAACCCTGAAAATACCCCTGCACTCAAAAATCTGGTCACCCTATATAATAATCGTAGACTGCTGCAATCCGCAAACATAAATCTAATAACTTAGCCAGTGACTCTCACTTCACAAACTCTGTAGTTAGATCATGGAACTCTATTCCACCTGATATCACCTTACTCTCTTCACTAGGTCAGTTTAAAACTAGGCTCAAACACTACCTGGGATCAAACTGGTCATGCTACCGTATCAAGCCGGGTTAAATATTTCTCTGGCAAGTAACCTATCATGTACTGCAACTTTCACACTCACATATTGAAAAATGTACCTGAGAAAATATTATTATCTTTGTCCATCGAGTCTATGTATATATTAAGACAAACTGTTATTCAAACAACAAACCAGAAGACCAAGCTGGAACAAAGATGATCAGAAAGCCAGTAATCCACTTTTGGTGATAGCTGCTAACAAGTTATTCATGTCCCTGTTATTATCCTGCTGATCATTGTGGGACCCAAAGATGCTTGGGCTGCCAGGGCTTTCCGACATCTCCGTAACCGTGTCACAAACACTAAGACAAACTGTTATTCAAACAACAAACCAGAAGACCAAGCTGGAACAAAGATGATCAGAAAGCCAGTAATCCACTTTTGGTGATAGCTGCTAACAAGTTATTCATGTCCCTGTTATTATCCTGCTGATCATTGTGGGACCCAAAGATGCTTGGGCTGCCAGGGCTTTCCGACATCTCCGTAACCGTGTCACAAACACTAAGACAAACTGTTATTCAAACAACAAACCAGAAGACCAAGCTGGAACAAAGATGATCAGAAAGCCAGTAATCCACTTTTGGTGATAGCTGCTAACAAGTTATTCATGTCCCTGTTATTATCCTGCTGATCATTGTGGGACCCAAAGATGCTTGGGCTGCCAGGGCTTTCCGACATCTCGTAACCGTGTCACAAACACTAAGACAAACTGTTATTCAAACAACAAACCAGAAGACCAAGCTGGAACAAAGATGATCAGAAAGCCAGTAATCCACTTTTGGTGATAGCTGCTAACAAGTTATTCATGTCCCTGTTATTATCCTGCTGATCATTGTGGGACCCAAAGATGCTTGGGCTGCCAGGGCTTTCCGACATCTCCGTAACCGTGTCACAAACACTAAGACAAACTGTTATTCAAACAACAAACCAGAAGACCAAGCTGGAACAAAGATGATCAGAAAGCCAGTAATCCACTTTTGGTGATAGCTGCTAACAATTATGTCCCTGTTATTATCCTGCTGATCATTGTGGGACCCAAAGATGCTTGGGCTGCCAGGGCTTTCCGACATCTCCGTGTCACAAACACTAAGACAAACTGTTATTCAAACAACAAACCAGAAGACCAAGCTGGAACAAAGATGATCAGAAAGCCAGTAATCCACTTTTGGTGATAGCTGCTAACAAGTTATTCATGTCCCTGTTATTATCCTGCTGATCATTGTGGCAAAGATGCTTGGGCTGCCAGGGCTTTCCGACACATTCTCTCTAACCGTGACAACTGTTATTCAAACAACAAGAACTCCAGCAAACAACAAAGCTGGAACAAAGCTGAACACAGATGAAGCAAGCCAGTAATCCACTTTTGGTGATAGCTGCTAACAAGTTATTCATGTCCCTGTTATTATCCTGCTGATCAGCATGGTTTTAGACCTCACCAAAGACTACCTCAGCCTGCCAGTCTTTTCCAATACTATAAACCTTAACCGCACAACTATATATTTCTTAGCTCTTTTTTCTGATCTTCTAAAGCCTTTAATATGGTCACAAACTACTAAAACAAACTGTTATTCAAAAAACCAACCAGTGGACCAAGCTAGAAGACAAAGGCTGATTTTGGCAGAGCAAGTAATCCACTTTTGGTGATAGCTGCTAACAAGGTTATAATGCCCCTGTTATTCTCCATCAATGACTTGAACACTGTTATACCTAAAGTCAGTTGTATCTGCAGATGACTCTACTCTGATCTGCTCGGCAACATCCCCAACAGAGTTACAGTTATCTACCCAGACCGCCTTTACCACAATTGACCAAACTGGCTTGTCAAACAATGCCTGATACTGCTAACAAAATTAAAATGCTGTTATTCCTACCTATCAAAGGTGTAGTGCCATTAACATTACAATTAAAGCAAGGGATGGCACAGTAATCTCCGACTTATCAACTAAACGTGTCATTATAGATAACAACTTAAAATCTGATCTACAGGTTAATCAACTGATCAAAACCATCAAGACCAAGCTGGATCACTGTACAGAATAAAAGCCTTCCTAACCCCAGCCAAAGTTGTCATTGTTCCCCCCTCCACCTCTCTACTCTTATGTAATCCACTTTTCTGTAATGTTAGCAATGTCCTAACAAACTATTATCTGTTACAATCACATTGTCAGGGTTGCCTCAGGGCTGCCAGGGCACATCAGACTGCTCAAACATAAATCTAATAACTTAGCCAGTGTCACAAACTCTGTAGTTAGATCATGGAACTCTATTCCACCTGATATCGGTCAAAACTAGGCTCAAACACTACCTGGGACAAACTGGTATGCTACCATCAAGCCAGTAAATACTGCAACTTTCGCACTCACATATTGAAAAATGTACCTGAGAAAATATTATTATCTTTGTCCATCGAGTCTATGTATATATATTATATGTAATGTGTATTGTCTGCCTCTAATGTCTGTTAAGTTTGAGTTTTTGCAATCTGTAACATGAGACATGTAATTAGATTTTTGACATGCAATTGATTTTTTATACCTTGGAGCTTTTCTCCCCGGGCCTCTGCTGAAAATGGACATGTATCCAGTCGGACTTTCCCGGTCAACAAATGTAAAATAAAATAAAAATAAATAAATAAAATAGTGCGACAGGTAAATAGCTTCAGTTATCTAGAAGGGGTAGTTGAGAAGAAGGGAAGTCTGAATGAAGAGGTCAAAGCTAAAATCAGAGGGGTTGCAGCCAACTGACATAAAGTGTTAGCTGTAGTCTATGACAGAAGAATGTCAAAGAAGCTGAAGAGTAAGGTGTAAAAGACATTGGTGTGACCAGTACTACTTCATGGTACAGAAACCTGGGCAGTAAAGGCAGAACAGTTGAAGAAGCTAGAGGTGATGGGAATGAAGTGCCTGAGAAGGGTGGTAGGATGCACTCTGTGGTACAGATGAAGAAATGAGGACATAAGAACAGAAGCCAAAGTAGTTCCGATTGCAGAAAAAATCAAAGAGAATAGATTACGGTAGTTTGGACACATGTGCAAAACAACATGAAACAATCTTGTGAAGAAGATTTGGGACAGACAGGAAGACGGTAAAAGGAAACAAGGACTTCTAGCAAAGAGGTGGATGGATTGTGTGAAAGAAGATCTGCGACAGTCAGGCATGAGTATCGAAGAAGTCAGGAGTGTGGCATTGAATCAAGACATATGGAGACAGTTATCACGATTCCCCAATCCCATGTAGAGAATCAGCAAAAGGGGGCTGATGATGATGATGATGATGATGATGATGATGACAATGATGATGATGATTATTAACCACTGTAAAGGAAGTAGTGCTTAAGGGTAGAGCAACCAGGTTTATCCCCCTATTGTATGACCCAGTTCTTGATTCTACATCTGGTAACATTGTTATTAAAACTGGAGTTGTGCAAAGAACTAACAGGACGGTACCATTTCTCATACCTTTTAGCCAGGAAATAGCAAATATGTATGTGTGTTTAGGCAACTTTGGAATTAAATATTTCCAAGTGGTACAGTAGATCTGATGGGTGGACAACCTACTGTTGGTCGTTTATACCTGGGGCTTCAACATTAACATTTTTTTAGAAGCAAGTTCTGATAAAGTGAATATTAACCAGGCCCTTCTTATGGCTAAATGTGAAATATGTAAATTTTGTAGGTTTGTATATGAGGATCCATAGATGGTAGGGGAGAACTATCTCCACACTTAACCCTATCCAGGTAAATGTGAGTGTAATTCTACCCAAGTGGTTTATGTGGCCGCCTGTGATAGTTGTTCAGCATTTTATGTAGGAAAGACAAATCGTACACTGAAAGATTGTATGAGGGAACATTATTAAAAACATAATCCTACAAATGCCTTATATATGTATATTCTACTGAGTGTTTGAATTACAGAAAATTTAGATTTTTTGTTATATATCGTGTTTTCAGATTTCAGAGGGGATGACAATGGCAGTAAGTTAGTAATGAGGGAGTTGATTTGGCAATTGCGATTAAATGCATGTCACCCCCCACCCCACCCAGGTCTTAATGATTCAATATTCATTGTTAGTATTTTAAAGGACACGGTGAATGTGTTAAGTTGATTTATACCAAATAGTGGCCAGTTTTATTAGCTTAAATGTTTTACAAACCTCTTTTATAAATGTTTGTATGATGGCAACGGCTTGTACTTATTTGTTTTGTTCAATTAAGAATACTAAGTTTTTACTAATGCATTATTAAATATTATCTTGATGGTAAAATTATTTTAGTTGATTTTAAAAAGATTTTTTGTATCTTTGTTAAGTCTGAACTGTTTTTAGTGGATTTCATTACTGTGCCTTTAAGGTTCTACATTTTACAATGTATTAGTACTTGAGTGGGTTTTATCCAATAGGTGGTGTTATTTTTTACCATATTCATTGGTTCATAGGTAGGTACTAGGCTATCGGCCCTGGGACCTATATAAGCCTAGCCAAAAAGGTTCCCTGGCTTTCACCACCCATGAAAACTATTTTCCTGTACCCCTGTCAAGCAGTGCCACAGAAGTGATCCCCGGGGTGAATTTTCGATTTCCCATCCAGTTGTCAGGGTTTTTCTTAAAGAAGGCCAATGAAGAGATTTGCTTGACATGAATGGGTAGTTTGTTCCCGAGTATGGGAAGTCTCTGGGACAGAAAGCTGTCCCTCCAGCATGTTCTGTTTATTGTGCTAACAGGGTTTAGGTCCCTGGAGCGTGTGGCTCAGAGGGATTGGGATTTCTTTAAGTGTAGCATGTCCAACGGCTCTGGGTTTGACATAGCTCTGTATGTTAGGCAGAGATCACCTCTGAGTAGGTGATATGCGATGCAGTAGAGCTGGAATTTTTTTAGATGGTCTGCGTATGGCATCTGTTTGAGGCTGGTAATCCTCTTAGTGAGGTATTTCTGTGGCCTTTCCAATTTTTGTAGGTGTCTTGTGAGATACATGCCAAACAGGTCATTGTACTCTATAATGGGTCTGATGAAGGATGAATAGAGGAACAATGACCTCCTTATTTCTAGAGGAGAACCCTTTTGTGATGAGGTGTGCCATGTAGAAGGATTTCCTGACTACTGTGGCGATGTGGTTATCAAAGGAGAGACTACTGTCCACCTGTGTCCTGAGGCCTCTTATCACACTTTCAGTGTTTAATGAGCTACCACCTATGTGGTAGTTTATGGGTACCGAGTTTTTTCCAAAGGGGATGCCAATGCACTTCTTGGCATTGAGCTTGAGGCCATGACTTTGACACCAAGCATCTGTCTCTGTGAGGCCCTTTTGTAGAATGTATGCATCCTTAGGTGATTCTATTATGGCTCCCAATTTGCAGTCATCTGCGAACTTTTTAGCCAAAGACCTTCTGTGTTGGCCTGCACTTCAGAGAAGTAGATGTTGAACAGGAGAGGACCCAGGACCAAACTCTGTGGTACTCCACTAGTCACTGGTCTGAAGTTGGACTTAGAGTCGGCTACTTTTACTGTATGGGTTCTGTCAGTGAGCCAGTTGGCCACCCATCTTGTGACATAGGGATTTATGCCCAGTTTAGTGAGTTTATCTATAATTCTATAATAGAGGATGGTATTGAAAGCTTTGGTGAGGTCAAGATAGGCTGTGTGCACTACCTTGCCCTCGTCTACGGCTCTAGTGGACTGCTTCAAATAAGTCAATCAGGATTAGTAGACATGATCTACCTTTTACAAACCCAAACTGATTGGATCCAGGGTTTGGAGGTTACCTTTGTCTTTGTTTATAAGCTCCAAGATGATACGTTCCATGGCCTTGCAGACCAGGCTCGTCAAGCTAATGGGGTGGTAGTTTCTGGAGTCTGTGGTGGCACCTCCTTTGTGGAGTGGGATAACCATCACTGTCCACCATTCAGTAGGCACATAGCCTGAGGTGAGGCTATGACTGAACATGGTACTTAGGTGGGGTGCCAGTTCATTCTGCAGTTCATGCAGTCCGCAGCCTGGAATGTTGTCTGGTCCCATGGATGCTGTGTTCTTGGCTTTGGAGAGTGCGGTCTTTACTTGTTCATCCATGATTACAGGGGCTTTTCAGTCTTCCTGTATTAAGATGGGCCCTTTGGTGGGTGAGAAAGGGGTAAAGTTAGCAGTGAACCTATCTGCCAGGATGTTGGCAATATCGGTTGGTTCTGTATATTTAGTGCCATTGTGCTGTAGCTAAGAGCAGATCTGAGCATTGCCATTGAGATTCTTGACATAGCTGTAGAATGGTTTGTGATTGTCTTTGGAATCAGTGGTGATTTTATTTTCATAATTGGCTTTGGAGGATTTTATGAGGGATCTCAGCTACTTGCTGAGGCTGACCAGGGAGTTCCTCCAATCTTGGGATTTTACTCTTTTTTGCAACAGCTTCTTCCTTCTGCTGCAGAGTTTGTTTATGTCAGGGGACAACCAGATTGGCTTCTTTTTTTGGAGGATAGCATCTTGGTTCTGTTGGGAATGGCACGATCCATGCACTCGTGTATGTCCTTATACAGTGCATTTGTGTAAGATTCAGCAGTCATACCTCTATTTTCCATCTGCATGGGTATCGTGAAGTTTGCCACTTCTGTCTTAAGAAGCATGAAATTGGCTTTGGAGTAGTTTTTGATGGTGGTTTCCTTAATGACGGGGTGGGGGTGGGATATGGATATCTAGGGTGATTAGCCTGTGGTCGGATCTGACCAGCGAGGAGTTGACCTCTAGCGTGGAACATCAGTTACCCATATTGGTAAGGACCAAGTCCAGGATATCGCTGCCCCTGGTGGGGGTGTGGACAAGCTGATCCAAGGCAATGGAATTTATGAATTCCAGAAAACACTGAGCGAATGAGTTGATACATGAGTAGTTTTCCCAGCTGATGGTGGAGTAGTTGAAATCTCCCATAATTAAGGTATTGGGTTGTACCTTAATATTTTCCAGTATCTTAAGAAATGAAGAGTGGGAATCCTGGGGCATGGTGGGCAATCTGTAACAAGCTAGAACTTGGATTGCAGTCTTGCCCAGTGTTACTTGCACTTGGATAATTTTGGATGCATTATGTTGAGCAACTAGCCTGGAAGTGTGGATATCCTTAATGAATATGGACACGTCTCTGCCTTTAGTGTTTTGTCTAGGTTATCTGGCCGAAAGGTATGGTATGAATTATAGCCTGGTAATGTAGGGGTGCTCTTTGGAGACTTAACCGGGTCTCTGTCACTGCACAGATGTCGATGTTCTCCATTTTAAGGAGTGCCTCGAGTGACTGCATTTTGAGGTTTAGACTTCTAGCACTGAGTAGCATTACCCTCAGAGTTTCCTTGCTTGTACCTGTTGTGGTGGTGACTTTAGCATTTGAACCTTGTCTAAAAAAGACACTATAGGGGTGATAAGAGCCTTAGCCAGTATCCAGAATCCCTGGGGCAACAGGTGCAGGCCATCTCTGGCAAAGCATCGTGGTCTGTCTCCCATATTGTCCCAGGCAGACAGATACTGGATCCCCTTAGAATGACACCAGAAGCTTAGCCAATTGTTGAAGTCAATCATTTTGTCCTTGCACTGTGGTATTATTCTGGGCAATGGCAAGATGCTACTCAGGGCTAGGGTCATACTTGCCTGGGCTACAAGATCCGAGAGCTCCTCCATGTCTCTTTTCATGTAGTCCAGGGAGGTATGTCTCAGGTCATTCACACCTACAGGATAATGACAGATGAAATCTGACTGGCTAATAAGGTTTTAAAAGGAACTCAGAGCTACATTTTTTTCAAACTCTGATGAAGTCCCATTTGTAATGGGCTAAAACGCTTAGCTTTATTTTGTTATTTTGTGGTGTTTTTGAATAAATTACATGTTTTAAATAGAGGAGCTGTTCGATTCTATTTTAACTCTGCAGAGTGGCTGTCATTCTTAGCATCCTAGCTGGAGTTTTTGAGTTGGTTACTAATTTACAGCTAATGTCACACTATGAACCAAATTCATAGTGGTGTTACTAAGAGTGTTGTTACTAGCAGTCATCTGGATATGTGCACTGTCATTGCAGAGCGGTCTAGTTGTAAGTGTGGAATCAGAGAAATGTACACATGTAGTTTGAAGATTTCTCATTTGTAACCAACATACATTTATGGGTAACAGCCAGTCACTCTTTGCTTTAGTGACTGCTGTAGCTTGATTGAGCACTCAGCAATGAAACTGCATGGATATTTCAAGCTGATTGATATTAGACAATTCCCTAGCTTACTTGTAAAGAACTTTGGATGTGGGTAGGAATATAAAATTGCAGATGACAGGCAGGATTTTTTTTTCTAAATATGAAAAAAACTTGCTTATGCAAAAAAAAATGTCAAAGGATTGTAGACAAGCTTAAAAAGCCATCTGCTTTGAAGAATGACTGTAAATGACAATGATGTGCAATCTCTAGGCATTTGCCCTGCCCTGTTCAGCAATGATTTGGGGCAAAACAGACAACAATATAGCAGGGATGTGGGTGTAATTTAACAGGGGATGTGGTTTACCATTGAAAATGCATTATCTAGAAGTGTTTCACCTATAAACCTAAGATAAGTGTTACACATGCATAATATACATTTGCAGTACATTTGGCAAGTTTAGAAATGTATGCTGCTGCTACTTAAGAAAGGATACAGCTCACCTAAAACAAATATGATAACTTGCATAACTTATATATATGTATATACATACATATAGATATATATATATATATATATATATATACATTTTAATGGAGGCATGGTATATTTGTTTTATAGTGCTAGTAAATTTTTTTCTTGTTACCCCTATAAATATAATAGATGGGGCAGCTTACATTGACTACATAGAGTTTCCTCATTTCAAGGATGAAATATCCCATTATACATATGCATGTCCCAACAGATACTAGTTTCAGTCAGAGCTAAAGACAAACAATGAGAGTAAGGGTAAAACCTTGCTAGTACAATTTCTAATGCCCGAGCATGCTGCCTTGTTGGCCTTGAAAAGAGACAAGGGAAAGACTTACCCTGGAATTAATCAATCTGGATGTAGGGAGCCTCCAATCACTGGCTCATCTCAGTTTGGATTTATCAACATCAAGTCATGCTTACTCACCCTAGGGGATTTTTTGGGGGGTCTGTATTAGAAATAATCACTGAATGCTTAAAAAAAGTGAATGGTGATTAATCGACTCTATGTAAGCAAAAGCTTACAATGTCGAACTGTCAGAACAGCGATTTTAAATCGCTGTTCCAACAAAAAAATAAAATAAAAAACAAAACACTTTAAACATTACATTAAGTGGGGGGCTTCACCCCCTACCCCCCTACTTAAATATACCAACTCCGAGACCACACTACAGTGCTGAAAATGGCAAAGTAATGAAGCGGCCAAGTGAATTCTTTCCCAGGGAAAGCTTAAAAGCCGCTTCAATATTTTGCCATTTCAGTCTTTTAAGTTCGACCAAGACGCATTCAAAAGAATGTGTCTTTGGTCTTCTAATATGAACCCTTTTTGTGAAAAGGTCAGCAAAGCAATGGATGAAGGCAAAATGGTAGACATTAAACACCTTGACTTAGCCAAGGCTTTTGACAGAATTCCCCACTCAGGCATAGTAGAAAAGCTAAATAAGTTCGGAATAAACCCATATGTCACCCACTGGATTGTCAACTGGCTCACAAACAGGATGCAAATAATAAAAATAGGGGAAATTACCCCCACAAAGAGACCAGGAGTCTCACAGGGTCCTGTGCTGGGACCTCTCCTGTTTGGCATCTATGTTTCTATAGTAAAAGCCAATACCAAAGGGCTGTGGCTAACTAAGTTCACAGATGACTACAAGCTAGGAGCAGCCATTGAATCCCTAAATGACTTACCCATCCTACAGGAAGGTCTGTCCCAAATAAATAACTGATGCCAAAATCATGGACTGAAACTAAATGTCAAAAAGGCATTATTGTATCATTTTTTAAGTCATATACCTCAGGGAACTACCACATTGACAATGTACCCCTACGAGGTGACACAGTTGTTTGGTATTTAAGAACTTATGTGGACAGTGACTTTAACTTTGACTAATATATGTCTATTGTTGTAAGAAAGTCCTTCTATATTGCACAGCCTATAAACAAAGGGATTATGTCTAGATCTAGAGATGTCATGGTCCCCCTTTATGCAGCCCTCATTAGGTCAGTCATTGAATATAATGCTCCTTTGGTATGTATCTGGCCCAACACATGCAACAACTGTACTACCACAGAGATACCACACTAAAAGTATACAAGGCCTAAACAACATGTTCTACATGGACCAACTCAAAGCCCTCTCACTATACTCGATATCCTACAGACTGCTAAGAAGAGGTATGTGTTTATCATACAAGGCATCCTCTGACCCATTACTGATGGATTTACTACACATCAGCAAGTCAAATGACATCAGAAATAGTCAGTCTAGGGATATAAATCTCTTCTGCAACATCAACAGAATGGTTTAGAGGGACAGGTATATCTCGTAGATTATACCACTTTTCCAGTACAGACTCTCCATCCACATAAAACAAAGCTCAGCCCTATCCATATTCAAGTGGAACTTAGATCTATGGATGGGAAACAGAAACTTTACCCAAGGACTGCTTCCTGTACTACTAATGGGTAGTGACAGCTCCTAAATGTTTTATGCCATGCATGGGTCCCCTCCAACTATCTATGGAAAGATCCCAGTTATTCTCATAAGTGGTAATATATAATTATCAGCCATGGGATGGATAAGGAGAATCTATAACTGAAAGGGATAGGTTATTTCAAGCAGAAAAATGGAAATTGTGTAGCCTTAAAATGGCCCACAAGGGCAGCTAACAAAGTACTTACCAATGTAGCATTGAACCAATCAGTGTGCCTACAAAGAACATTTGTGTTTGCACTGATCATTGTTTTGCTCATAAGTTAATTAGTGACTGCATTTTTTTATACTTTATCAGTCACTTGCATCATAAGACAATCTTTATAATTCTGTTAACAAGTGATCTGGTATGTTGTAAGTTGTATTAAAACAGTTTTTCATATGCAAGTTCTCTTCATAGTTTTCTAGATGTTTCACAAAACAACAGCTTTCAGAAGAGTTCTATTTTCCCACTTGTTTGGAAGCAAACGTTTGAACTATATAAAGTATTCTTAAAGCATTTGTGTTACCATGTCTTATATTTATGTTTGTCTTGTTGTTTCTTCCTGTTTTTCTCTGTGCCTGTTGTACAAGCCTCTGGCTCATAATAAACAAATACACATGACCTTCATAACAACCCCATGCAGAAGGTTATCAGAACAGGCAGTATCATCTTCAAAGACCACTTAAACTAATAAATTTATGTACAAGTGCACTCAAAGGATCTGTAATGCATTCCTCTGGCACATCAGAGGAATGAATGATTTTAGCAGATACTCTGTGTGCTATTTAAATTCTCTTAATGTACCAATGACCATTTTCTACTAAGAGACCCAATAATCTTTGCCAAATCATACATCTTATTGAAATTCTTTTCATGTGCAATGAGCCTTTGTAGCACTCAGAAATCCTATCAGTTTAATATTCTTTGTCATCAAAGAGTTTTGTCCATCACTGAATCTCCAAGGTATTTGTTATTGTAGCTATAATAAGCAATTGTCATAGTCTGTCATCACAGCACTCAAATTCTCAAGAAGGTAATGGAGTATTTGCAAAGTCCGAGCACTATGAACTTTTTTGTGGCTTGTTGTTGGCAGATGCAATCAAATGCACATCAGTATTTGAGTAATGTAGAATGAGTCAAACTGCTGAAAGGAATACAACTGAAGGAAACAGAGACACACTTTAAAGTTGACATCAAAACATTCTTTTCAAAACGCTGTCATTTTCCTTACAAAATGACACTAACTATTCTACATTTTTGGCTATATTCTTAGTAACATTTATTCATTTTCTCAAATTGTCATGCAAGTGTAAAGACAATAATTGTGACAGTCTCCCAGGTAAGCAATGCTTATAGTTGCTTACTTTACATATTTTGTTGCATATCACAGTCTTGTATTTCTCCACTCTCTAAAGGTTTTCTTCTTCCCTTTGTTTTTATCTTACTTTAATGTTTTGTCTCAATTAATAGTTAAGCTATGCATTCTGCCATTTTAAAAGATAATTAGTCTCATGGCATTTCTGAAGTAACATATTTAACATGATAAGTTGCCTTGCATTCAAATTGAAAATATGTATTTACTACCAGTTAAGATATTTCACAAAGTCTCAGAAATAAGAATGTATAAAATAGTTAACCCTTGAGGCAGTGCAGCGGGTTTGATAATGCCTGGCACATTAAACTTGACTTGGCTGAGAACATAAATCAGAAAAGCCTCACCCACATACCTGCCATGGAAGGTAATGTACCTCCAGTACCTCCCTCTAAACTGATATTAAGTAATGCCAGTGTTGCCAGACCTCAGGGTAAGTTTTATTCATTTTGAAGAGGGTCCATTTGATTTTGTGGCTTGATCAAACAGGTTTTGATGTTGCACACACTCTGGACCACATTACAAAGATAGGTAGGATTTTCCTGTTCTAGACTGGAGGAATCACTTCCCATGCTTCTAGGGAAAAGCAGGGATGCCTGAAGGGAATAGACATTGTGGAAGTGAGCAGATGTCTTCCACACATATCCTACTGCATGTACCTTTCCCATGTTATTCCAACTGTACGTAGTAATATTACAGCCACATATAAAAACTACCGAACCACCCCTACTGGATCTCTAAATGATGTCTACCTCCTAAATGACCTCTACCCTGATGATAGGGTATGAATGAACCTATTGGCTAGGAAGGGACTTATGTTCAATACACAGCAGTATGTCCTTCTTGGTTCCCTCTGCTTATTGATGTATCACATGACTGTGGTATTGTCTGAAACAATTTAAAGAAGTCCTGGGGACCAAAGAGGATTCAGACAGCTTAGTGTCTTTATCATGGTAAGCTTCTCTTTTATATTTATCTGCTTGCATATGTCCTATGTGTCCCACACACGTTGCACTATTAGGCCTCCTGATACTGCTCCCCAAGCAAAGTCAGAGGTAACTGTGATGACTGATTGCTTTGGAATTGGGAAGGAGAAGGGGAGACCCAAATTTAGGGATAATTTCTGTTTCCATCAAGTTAATTTCTATACTGACAAAACACTGCACTGGGATTTGAAAAAAAAAAAAACAAGGGATGTTGATGTTAGGATCAAAGAGACTTCAGATACCATTTTATATTTCTCATGTAGAGTCTTCCCAGGGTTATCATGAGGATCATAGATGCCATGAGACCCAATATCCTGAACTATTCCATCACACTGCCTGATGTCTGAGTAGTCCATGGGACCCAACAATATCCCTGGATGTGTTCTACATGAACTACAAAGTGAACTGGCACCACATCTGTGTGCCCTGTTCAATCATAGCCTCACCCCAGGCTTTGACCCTACTGAATGGCACACTGCTATAGTCATCCCTCTCCATAAAGGGGGAGAAACTACAGACCCTGGGAATTATCGCCCCATTAGCCTGACAAGTCTGATATGTAAGGCTATGGAGCACATCATCATGGATCTAATTAACAAGAATATAGGGAATCTCCAACCTCTAGATCCCACACAATTTGGTTTTGTGAAAGGTAGATCATGCTTGGTCCACCTGGTTGACTTCTTTGAGTTAGTCACCAGAGCAGTAGATGAGGGCAAGACCGTTCATACAGCCTACCTCGATCTGGCCAAGGCCTTTGATAACATTACCCACTCAGAAATTATTGATAAACTCACCAAACTAGGCATCAACCCTCATATCACTAGGTGGGTTGCAAATTGGCTCACAGATAGAACCCACAGTGTGAAAGTAGCGGACTCCAAGTCACCCTGCCAACCAGTCATGAGTGGAGTCCCACAGGGATCAGTCCTGGGTCCTCTCCAGTTTGGCATCTACTTCTCAGAAGTACAGGCAAACACAGAGGGACTCTGGCTGACCAGTTTCGCAGATGACTGCAAGCAGAGAGCCATTATTAACTCCCCAAATGATTTAGACATCCCACAGAAAGGCCTCAGTGATACCAATGACTGGTGTTGAAACCATGGCCTTAAGCTTAATGCCAAAAAATGCATTGTTATCTCCTTTGGGAAAAACTCAGTTCCCACTAATTACCACATCGATGGGAGTCCAATGAACACTGAAGGCGTTATAAGAGATCTGGGGACACAGGTTAACAGCAACCTCTCCTTCGACCACAACATTGCCACTGTAGTCAGAAAGTCCTTCTGTGTGGCACATCTCATTACCAAGGGTTTTGCATCCAGGAAGAAAGAGGTCATCATCTCTCTATACTCTTTCCTCATTAGGCCAGTCATCAGGTATAATGTCCCATTTGGCATGTACCTCACTAAACACATGCAACAGCTGGAAAGGCTACAAAGTATCTTATGATTAGGATAGTAGGCCTTAAACACATGTCCTACATGGACAAACTCAAAAAACTCCAGCTATTCTCTGTCTCATATCATCTACTAAGAGGCAATATTTGCTTGACTTACAAAGCCATGTTTGACCCAGCTCTGTTAGAAATGCTACATCTAAAGAAATCCAAATCCCTCCAAACCACACACTCCAGAGACCTCAACCTCATTACCACAATCAACAGAACATGCTGGAGGGACAGGTTCATAACCCAGAGACTGCCCATGTTCTGGAATAGACTTCCCATACATGTCAAGCAGACCACCTCACTGGCCCTCTTCAAAAAAAATCTTGATGAGTGGATGGGAAATAGAAAGTTCACCTAGGGGATCACTGCAGTGGATCTACTTGATAGAGGCACTGGGAACTAATGTCAGGCGGCATGATGCCAGTGCACTTCTATGGGCTGATCTTGTAAAGGCTCCAGGACTATTAGCCTAGTACACACCTATGAACCTATGAAATAAATCTAGATATAAATCCATTTTTTTCTCGTGGAAGAAAAGACCTTTGAACTAAGGTATCCAGCTGATATCCCAGGAACACAATCCTGTGAAAAGGAATCATGAAGTACTTTTTATTGTTCTTTTGGAATCTCAGCTTGTGTAAGAGATCTCTTACCCATGTGAAAGATTCCTGACACTTTCTAAAAGACTCTGCAAAGATAATCAAGTCATCTAAATAAGGAAAAAGAAAAAGGATGCCCTGTAGCCTGCAATGAGCTATAAACAGAGCTGGACACTTTCTGAACACTTCTGATGCAATGGGTAGTCCAAAGGGTAAGTCAAACAACTGATAATATGATCCTGACACAGAGCCTTAAGTAACACCTGAAGTCTGGATGAAAGGAATGTGATTACAAGCAAGCAGTGTTATTATGAAACTTGAATGAGGAAGTAGAGGTAACAAACTGTAAAGTGACATTCTGAAGTTAGGCACTACCACAAACAAGTGTAACAAAGAAAGTTTCAAAACTAGTCTCCAAGTATAATTTCTTTCACACTAAAAACATCCATGAATAGAAATCTTTCCCCTCTTGGGAAGAAGGAACTGGTTCTATCACTCCATGGAACAACATATAATGAAGCAAAGGTGGAAATACAAGGGACTGGTCTGGTGAATGAGAAATATCCCTCTGAGAAGGAGAAATATCCTCTTACTACCATCTATAACCTTGATGAATGATCTTCAGTGCCCATTTGTTTGAAACTATCTGTGGCCCAAAAAAAGTGGAGATTCAGACTTTCTGAAAGGCAAAAGGGAATAGGATAGGGAATAGGAACATAGTAAAGATTAGTTTAGATGTTTTCTGTATTTATTTGAGACTGTCCGGCAATTTTGTTTTAAAATATTTCCTGTGATTTTGAACTCTGAGGTAACTGTATTTGTGTACTGAGTATTGTCATGTTCTTTTATTATTTATTATTAAATATATTTTATCTTTGTGGCTGATATTTGTGAGACATATTTAAGCTCTTAGAGTACTTGCACATCTATTTGGTGACACTGTACAGGCTACTCCTAAGTAGCCTTGCTTGTTCAGACTACCATTTGGATTATTAGTAACATTACATAGTAGGATTGGACACCCTTTGTTAAGGTCTTTAATTGGTTGATAAGAGTGGCTGGTGGCAATGGAAACTACCTTATGGTCTGGTCATGAGGGGGCATAGCTAGTAAACCTGTGCCAACCTTTGCCAATAGTGTGTGTGTTTGTATATAAATCAAGCCTCAAAGATAGCATGTTTGCCAGATACTTGGGCAGGGACATGAAGCACTGGTTGGACAGTTAATAATAATAATTTAATATTAAAATAATAATAAGATAATTTAATATGCAGAGCAGTAGAAAGTAAGATGGGAGATGAGCAGTTCGGATTCAGGTCAGGATGCAGCACAACTGACCCAGTGTTTGCAGTGAGACAGATACTTGTGAAGAAGCTGTAAAAGAGGAAAGAGCCCAAATGGACATGCTTAGACTTGGATAAAACATGTGACAAGGTCCCGAGAAAGATTATTTGGGCAGTTCAAGAAACACTGGTAGAATTAGTGCAGGCTGCATATAATGACCCAATGACTCAAGTATGAACTGTGTTTGGTCTCACAGAGTGGTTTCCTGTTGGAGTAGGTTTGCACCAAGGTTCAGCTCTGAGCCCACTGTTATTGATACTGGTGATGGACTACATTAGCAAACAGGTTGGAGAGGATAGATCAATAACGTTGCTGTATGCAGATGATGCAGCATTACAGGCAGACTCTGAGCAACAACTTTGGCAAAGAGTAGGGAAATGGAATACAAAACTGAAGGCACACAGGATGAAACTAAGTACAGATAAGGCAGTTGTAATGGCAGTGAAAGGGGGAAATCAAAAGAAGCTGAAAATTGAGATAGAAGGGAAATTGTGGAACAAGATAACAGCTTTAAGTATCTGGGAGGGGTGGTTGAGGAGAAGGGAAGTCTGAATGAGGAGCTCAAAGCTAGAATCAGAGGAGCTGCAGCCAATTGTCACAGACTGTCAGGAGCAGTGCATGACAGAAGAATGCCAAAGAAGCTGAAATAGAAGGTGTACAAAACAGTGATGTGACTAGTACTACTGTATGGTACAGAAACCTGGGCAGTAAAGGCAGAGCAATTGAGGAAGCTAGAGGTGACGGAGATGAAGTGCCTGAGACAGGTGGTAGGATGGGCACTGTGGGACAGACAAAAAAATGAGGACATAAGAGCAGAAGCCAAAGTAACTCCAGTTGCAGAAAAGGTAAAAGAAAACAGATTATGGTGTTTCTGGCACATGTGAAGAAGATTTGGGACAGACAGGAAGAAGGCAAGAGGAACAAAGGCATCTAGCAGAGAGGTGGATGGATTGTGTGAGAGAAGATGACAGTCAGCCTCAAGTGATCAAGGAAGCAAGATAGTGGCACTGAATAAGTAGAAATGGTGGTAAGTGACATGACACCCCAACCCTATGTAGAATATGGAAAAAAGGGGTTGATGATGATGATGTTTAAATGCTATTCCTATGGCTTTAAGGATGTCACATTTCTAGGTGCAATTTTGAAGCATAAAACGTTACATGGAGCTATTACTTTTTATGTAGCATTGACTGTACAGAAGAAAAGCTGCCTAATTCTGTACACTGACTGAAATCTTCATTGTTTAGTGCTGGGTTTGATAAATAACTGCCTGGCTTTGGTAAGTCTGATTTTTTGTTTCAAAAAATAAATAAACTAAAACATAAAACATAAACTAATATAAAATTAATACATATAATGACTATGATGTTTTCCACATCTGATTGATCTGGTAGCTATATAGATAGATCAGGCATGGGCAAACTACGGCCCGGGGGCCACATGCAGCCCGTTAAATGTTTTGATTCGGCCCGGCAAACTTTAAAAAATTTAATAAATTTTAATAATTTTTTTTAAATTTTCGCGCTGTCGGGGCTGACGTCATCACATGCGCGATGATGTCAGCACCGTCAGGCTACCAGCCAGTCGGAATTGAGCTCAAGGAGCTCGCATCATCATTTCCGGCTGGCTGGCGGTTAAGTTAACAGTCAGCAGGAATGCAACATGTGGAACAGAAGAGGTTGACTCAGCAAGCCCTGAAACGGAGCCGGGCCCAGGATTAATGGCAGCAGCAGCAACATGAGGATGGATTGAACAGAAGACCCCGAGCACTACTCAGGGTAAGAGAGAGAGAGAGTGTGTGTGTGTGTGTGTGTGTGTGTGTGTGTGTGTGTGTGTGTGTGTGTGTGTGTGTGTATGCGATAGGAAAGAGAAGTGAGTGAATCACTGAATGCATGTGTGTGTGTGTGTGTGTGTGTGTGTGTGAATGATCGGAGAGAGAAAGTGAGTGAATGCAGGTTTGAAAGGTGAAGTGTGTGTGTGTGTGTGTGTGTGTGTGTGTGTGTGTGTGTGTGTGTGAGCGATCGGAGAGAGAAAGTGAGTGAATGCAGGTTTGAATTGTGAAGAGTGTGTGTGTGTGAACGATTGGAGAGAGAAAGTGAGTGAATGCAGGTTTGAAAGGTGAAGTGTGTGTGTGTGTGTGTGTGTGTGTGTGTGTGTGTGTGTGTGAGCGATCGGAGAGAGAAAGTGAGTGAATGCAGGTTTGAAAGGTGAAGTGTGTGTGTGTGTGTGTGTGTGTGTGTGTGTGTGTGTGTGTGTGTGTGTGTGTGTGTGTGTGTGTGTGAGCGATCGGAGAGAGAAAGTGAGTGAATGCAGGTTTGAAAGGTGAAGTGTGTGTGTGTGTGTGTGTGTGTGTGTGTGAGCGATTGGAGAGAAAGTGAGTGAATGCAGGTTTGAAAGGTGAAGTGTGTGTGTGTGTGTGTGTGTGTGAGCGATCGGAGAGAGAAAGTGAGTGAATGCAGGTTTGAAAGGTGAAGTGTGTGTGTGTGTGTGTGAACGATTGGAGAGAGAAAGTGAGTGAATGCAGGTTTGAAAGGTGAAGTGTGTGTGTGTGTGTGTGTGTGTGAACGATTGGAGAGAGAAAGTGAGTGAATGCAGGTTTGAAAGGTGAAGTGTGTGTGTGTGTGTGTGTGTGTGTGTGTGTGTGTGTGTGTGTGTGTGGCGATCGGAGAGAAAGTGAATGAATGCAGGTTTGAAAGGTGAAGTGTGTGTGTGTGTGTGTGTGTGTGTGTGTGTGTGTGTGTGTGTGTGTGTGTGTGTGTGTGTGTGTGTGTGAGCGATCGGAGAGAGAAAGTGAATGAATGGTGCTAGATTCACCCGGCTTAATTTGCCAGAAGGTTTGATTTTCATCTACAAATGAAAAAAAAATATGGATAGCAAGTTGACTGCTTTATCTATTGCAACTCAAGCTGATCATTTTGTAGATATTCATGTTTTGTTCTGAAATCCTTTCTTCTGCCTCTTGTAATGTCCATGTTGCACTCATTGTTGCCTACAGCCATTAATTAGCATTGGAAATATTCTTACTACTTTTTTATAGATTTACAATCAGAAGGTTACTCTGACAAACTTATGATCTACTGGTCTTCAAGAAGCAGGATTGCCATAATCTTACGTTAGTATTTTCTACTTCCAAAACAAATGCATCAAGGTTATTTTTTGAAGGAAGTTAATTATTAAGTTCGTCGTATAGTAAAGAGGAAGTTTATTTCAGAATCTTGAAAGGCATTATATACTAATATACTATATATTTTTATATTAATGATATTTATTTGCAGTATTAGCTTCCCTGCTTATTTCATTTATTATTTATTATTTATTATACAAGGAATATAATTTACTAAAGTCAGGAAGGTGTAACAAAGAACACATATATCTTTCTTGTTGTGTGCAAGGGGATAATGATTTGAAAACAGCACAAAGGTAATCTTTATCCACCATTGGCCAGATAAAATGGTCATTTATTTGATTTTCAGTGTTTAAAGACTCATTTCGAAGTCAGAGATTTTATTGTAATGCTTTTCTTCATTTTCATTGGAAATTAAAGCACATGTTTTCTCCATATCCCAAGATGTGTATTTTTCCCCCAATGAGGTGATGTTTTCAAAGCATGCCATCTATCTGCTCCTGTTCCGGCCCCTTTGTCAAATGTTAGAACTCAATGTGGCCCACGAATCAAAAAGTTTGCCCACCCCTGAGATGATAGATAGATAGATAGATAGATAGATAGATAGATAGATAGATAGATAGATAGATAGATAGATAGATAGATAGACTGATTTTATATACAGTACTTGGCTGTCATCAGTAATATGACTTTTCATTTAGTTGCCACTGTCAAACTTGAAACACCTAAAACAGAACTGTGAGGTAGTGAACCTCTCAAAATTTAGAAAAAAGTAGAAATAAGACATTCGTTTTCATTTGGCATACATAACCAGTCACTTACGTAGTAAAATGTTTTTGCTCTGCACCTTCCTTTAAGATAACAGAGCTGTACTTTTGCATAATTCAGTCAGCCTGGGTCTGCTGACAGTTCTTTTATCCGTGAGTGAATTACTGCTGATTTTGAAGGGATGCTAATGGATATTGACTTGGAATCAGGAAGACATCACCTTTTTATACTCTGTTACATTCGTTTGTATTGTAGATGCTCCACACTTAATAGCTGTAACTGCTTTGCAAATCAATAGCCACCAGGCTGCTAAATCATTGTTCAAAAGGCTATGAGCACATTCATAAGGGTTTCTGGAAAATGTAAATATCCACCTTTAAAAAGTCAGAATGCATTGTATTTCTTGTGTTTGCCAAAAAGAGAATTTTCTTCTAAAGTCATAAATGGTATGCATATAAATATAAAGTTAGCTGATGTTGTTATTCATCCCAGCATTTCCTGACATTTCCTTAAAATAACCATTTATTCTGTTGCACTACTGATATAAATGAATGACTGGATTTTGTAGGCTCAAAAGATTTCTAACCTAGAGATCAACAGTCTACTATGTGATAGCAAGCATAAACATGTCACAAATCCTAAACAAAATATATATTGTGACCATAGATTTGAGTATTAAACATTTTCAAATAAAAAAAACTAAAGTTAAACAGAAATATTTGCTGAAGTACCAGCTTGTGAAGAAACCTTGTGATCACTAATTCATGTTTTCAGACCATGCAATACACTGAACAATAGGTATCACTTAAGGCTACATATTGCATTTACAGGTTATACTCCCTTTTTTCTTTCATTCTTCCATCAAGATCTTTTCCCATTTCTAAGCAAGGAAGCAAGAGCGCAAGTTATTTGCTAGGGAGTATGGATATTTTAAAATTATCTTGGCACATAAAATAAAAGAAACATAAATGAACAATATGCACACATTTTGGCTTTATTGTCCAGAATGTTATTGTAAAGACTCATAAAGTAAAAAGACTTGGGCATTCAGAAGCCATGATTAAACACTAGTATGTCCTTAAGGGTTTGTTTGCAAATATTCCATGCGCTTTCACTGCAGGAAGATTAAGGTATTTCACAGTGAAGATGCAAGCTTGGCTTCATATTTTCTGCAGTTTTTACTGAATGTTTTTTTTTGTGTGACCTTTTTATTCTTTGGTTTGGATGTTATTTGGGATATTTTACAAGCACCCTAATATGTGTGGACATCAGGTTTGATGTTAAGCTCTATGTGTTTAAAGTATAGCCAAATAGTCCACTTATGTTGTATGGATGCAGTCACAAAAAGGCTGAAACAAGTATGTCTGCAGCTAGTGAGGTTTGGCTTTACTGGTTTAAATGTACCCATAAAGACTTAAAAAGTAAAAAACGTCATGGGAACTCAGCAGCCATGTATCTGAAACATTAGTATATCCTCAAGGATTGTTTGTATATATCCCATGGGCTTCGACTACACAAAGTTTAAGATATTACACAGTGAAGACTCCTGCTTGGATGGGTGCTTTTGCACTTTTGACTGAGTTGTCTGTGTGACCATTTCACCCTTTGGTTTCAATATGCACAAATTGGTGAATTGTTATATATGCATGCACCATATCACTCTGAATTTGGCATAACAAACTGAAACAGAGCATTACTTGTAACCATAACTCATATTTCTAATATTTTAAAAGGTAGTATGATGTAACAATTTAATTTTTTTAACCTGTGTTTTGGGATAAAATTAAATCTGCATATATGATTTTGAATTTGTCCTGCTCCACCTACATGAACAAATCATAGCATTTTGTGGTCCCAGAACAGTCCTGAAAGGGGATTTCTGATTTCAGTGAGCACATGTTGTCATCAGGCTAGAGTATGTATACATAACCTGTGTCTTTCCTTAGATACCTGTGCAGTAGCCTGAAATGATCTGAATATAAAATGTATGCGCAATGACTGGTTACGGCAACATGTCCAGGTCTGTTCTCTTGAGCAACACTTTGCTTTTCATTTATTAATCGCTATTTCATACTTATGTTAGTAAGGTTAAACTGAATAAAACAACTGTTTTTTTTCCCTTTAAACTTGATGACACACTTTTTAAAATCATGCCCCCCCCCCCCATTGTGGAGAGCAAACCACCTCCATATCCCAGAACTTATATATATCAAATTCATAGGCATACAACATGCACATTTGTTTTAATATCTACAGAGATTATGTTTTATTTGCCAGTAAATGACAGACAGTTGAAAACTGACCCTTGCACTCTATATTACATGCATTCCTAAAGATGTGAAATCCCACCTCTTCTTGTGAATGCACTTTACTGGATTGTATTGCTGTAGTTTGTTTTCTTGTTGCCATTTGCTGTTACTGAGTTTTGGGATATACCTGGATATATTTCTATTTCACAGTAGCCCCCACTGCTGTTGATTGGTTAACTAAAGTATTCCATGATTAAATGAACATGACTTACTCAAGTGAAATAAAAATAAATATTACTGAGTAGAAGATGCTGCAAATTGACTCAGAAATATAGTAATTACTATTCTCAAAAGCTGATATTAACACATCAGTGAATAATTTAAGAAATTTGCAGTGCAGACATTGGTGCACTGTGCATATCTCTTGTGGAACTTTATCTGTTGTCATATTTTTTGAATGAGGTGGTATAAATAATGGCATGACTAAAATTGCAAACCTGTATGCAATTTCCTGTCTATATCTCATACAAATTCTGGAGAGATGTGAAGTTGGGGGGTGCTACTTATTAAAATGACAGTGCACTGGAATGCTGCTCATTGATTCGTGTAAAGATGAATGCCTCGTCCACACTACTGAATAACAGGAGAGTGGATTGGTAGAAACAAAAACCCAGAGAGTAGAACAGAAAATGAACATTATGGAGATGTTAATCAAAAGGAAACCAGCTGAGAGACATGGTTACAAGATCCATTATGTCTTGTCAGTCAAAGTATGTCATTTAGAATGAACATATAGGAAACTGTGGTGCACCCTGTAGCAGAACATTTATAAAAACAATATTTCAGAAATAAGTACACCACACTCTCAGTCTATTAAACAGAGAAAAAAATGCAAGTGTGGACTTGGATCCATATTAGTATACACTTGTTTTTTCATTCTTAATCCTTATCATAGGTTCATAGGTTCATAGGTGTGTACTAGGCTAATGGCCCTGGAGCCTTTACAAGCCTAGCCCATAGGATTACCCTGGCATCGTGCCACCCGACCTTAGTTCTCAGTGCCTCTGTTGAGTAGAGCCACTGGAGTGATCCCCGGGGTGAATTTTCTATTTTCCATCCACTCATCAAGATTTCTCTTGAAGAAGGCCAGTGTTGTGCTCTGCTTGACATGTATGGGAAGTCTATTCCATAGCATGGGCAGTCTCTGGGTTATGAACCTGTCCCTCCAGCATGTTCTGTTGAATGTGGTAATGAGGTTGAGGTCTCTGGAGCATGTGGTGCAGAGGGATTGGGATTTCTTTAGATGTAGCATTTCTAACAGAGCTTGGTCAGACATTGCTTTGTAAGTGAAGCAGAGATCACCTATAAGTAGGCGATATGAGACAGAGAAGAGTTTTTTGAGTCTGTCCATATACGACAAGTGTTTAAGACCCAGGATCTTCTTTCTGAGGTACTTTTGCAGCCTCTCCACTTGTTGCAGGTGTCTAGTGAGGTACATGCCAAATGGACCACTGTACTCAATAATTGGCCTAATGAGGGAAGAGTAGAGGGAGACAATGACCTCTTTCTTCCTGGATGCAAAACCATTAGTAATGAGATGTGCCATATAGAAGCACTTTCTGACCACAGTGGCAATGTGGTGGTCAAAAGAGAGGTTGCTGTCAACCTGTGTTCCCAAATCTCTTATAATGCCTTCTGTGTTCAGTGGACTACCATCAATTTGGTAATTCATGGGGACTGAGTTTTTCCAAAAGGGGATGATGGCACATTTTTTGGCATTGAGCTTAAGGTCATGGTTCGGACACCAGTCGTTGTTCTCAGTGAGGCCTTTCTGTAGGATGTCAACATCACTTGGGGAGTTAATAATAGCTCCCAACTCACAAACATATGCAACTTTTCTCAGCCAGAATCCCTTTGTGTTGGCCTGGACTTCAGAGAAGTAGATACCAAACAGGAGAGGACCCAGGACCAAACCCTGTTGGATGCCACTCATGACTGGTCGGCAGTCTGACTTGAAGTCAGCTACTTTCCCACTGTGGGTTCTATCTGAGAGCCAATTTGCAACCCACCTAGTGATATAGGGATTGATGCCTAGCTTAGTGAGTTTTTCTATGATTCCTGAGTGAGTAATGGTATCAAAGGCCTTGGCCAGATCAAGGTAGGTTGTATGAACCACCTTGCCTTCATCCACGGCTCTGGTGTCTGACTCAAAGAATTCAACCAGTTTGAGATAGGGTAAGATTTAAAGATCCACTCAGAGTGCATTGAGGAAGAAATATATACAAAACTCAAGCTAAGAAATGTATAAAATACAGTGCAATTCTACACATAATTCATCAACTCCTATATGCATGTGAAATATTTCTACATAAGATGACACATTCAGGGGTTGTTTATTAAATATATTCTATTGTTTATGATATAGCATGGTAAGTTACCTAACCATTGTCATGGTAACAGTTGCAGATGATTTCAGTAAAGAGATTAACTTTAAGTGCATCTTTGAATCTTTTAATGGTTTTAGTATTAATTACTTCTCATTTTGCTACTATGGCAGTGATTGTCTTTATAATCCCAGAGCTAGATGAATATTTTTCCTTATCTGAGCCTTACTTATCAGATGGTAACATATAAGTTGCTATAGTTAAAAGAAATTCAGTCCTAGGCAGCTCGGATTTTAATTTTATCAATTCTAAACCTCAGAATTATGAATAACAAGAGAAAGAAATGTGAATGATATTTCTGCCAGTCATCCTAACATACTGGTATTAACAGAAATCAGATTTAAATGTGAAAGCTTTCTTCCTTGTTATCTGTTAAATTCATTAATTCCTGCCTGCATTACACAAATCAAACTATTTCAGGTGGAATGGTTCTTGCATCAAGGTTCTCTGGTCAGGTTTTTCCTTTACAGGTGATTGTGCAGCATATCTTTATGCTGTAATGAGTGTGTTCTTTTCTAAGCATCTCTCAGAAAACATTGGCTCTTACTAAGATTAGAATATGTGAACAAACAGCTGTAATCCAAATGTATTCATAAGTTCCTTAGAGATTGCACTGCATATATTAAAACATCAGTTTTCTACGGTTATGGAGCAACTGCTGAAAACCATGTTTTTAATAGAGGCGTAAAGTAAGGTTTGTGAGATTTATATAGTTTTTAAATGTGAGATGGGGCAACGACATAATGTCGTAAGTACAAATGGTACTTTCTATCCATGCTCCTCCTAACATAGAAGACATCATCTCACCTAGATTTATGTAGGAACAGATATAATGAATCACAAAAACCTATATCTTTGTTGGATATATGTATTTCAAGTACCACCCTCACACTTAGCATTATCATTTACCAATTAAATATTATTAATTTTTTGCCAAAGAGTTTTTATTTATTTACTATTTATTCACTGGGTAAGTGAGCTGGTCTATTGCCCATTTTTAGTCATGATCCCAGCTCAAAGAGCAGAAAATACATCACAGACTTTTAATCAACAATATTACATATACAAGGAATACATGGCAAAATTCAGAATATAATGATAAGATTGAATGTAGATAGGGTAAGATTAAAAGATCCAGTCAGAGTACATTGAGAAAGAAATATATACAAAACTCAAGCTAAGAAATGCATAAAATACAGTGCAATTATACATATAATTCATCATCTCCGATATGCATGTGAAATATTTGTACATAAGATGACACATTAAGGGGTTGAAGACTGTTTATCGAATGTATTCTATTGTTTATGATATGGCATGGTAAGTTACCTAACCATTGTCATGGTAACAATTGCAGATGGCGTCAGTAAAGAGATTAACTTTAAGTGCGTCTTTCAATCTTTTAATAGTTTCTATAATTTTAATGTCTGTAGTCAGGTGGTTCCAGGTAAGCTGGTCCTAGTCTAGAGATGGCTCTCTGACATACAGCAGTTTAAAATGGAGGGTGTACTTTTGTGCAGCAGCATAGCTATGGTGGAGTGAGAGGGGCAACTCCTTGAGCAGTAAGTGTTGGTGGGGAGGCGATTAGCCAATCCCAATCACACTTTAATGCATAACGACTTTTAAAAGTCTATATTGTATTTGTGGTCAAACCTTAGTGCTGTAGCATTCCCTGTGTGGTCTAGAGTGCAGCAACTATTTTACTACAGTTTAACGAATTTCTTGTTTTAAAAAAAAATCAAAACATGAGTGCTATAGCACTCAGTGCAGAGTATAAGCTGTAGCAACTGCAGCAGTCTATAGTCTGTGAATATTGTTCGATAAATGCATAACAAGAAAAAGAAGGCCATATTCAAGTTTGGGTATTAAAATATTTTTAGCAATGGCCCTGCAAGCAGGAGAAAGGAGGTGACTGATGTTGTAACATAGTCTCAATTGAGCTTTATTAGTTACAAAATGTATGTGTGTGTTTTGTGTGTGTGTGTGTGTGTGTGTGTGTGTGTGTGTGTGTGTGTGTGTGTGTGTGTGTGTGTGTGTGTGTGTGTGTGTGTGTGTGTGTGTGTGTGTGTGTGTGTGTCTGTGTGTGTGTGTGTGTGTGTTTGTGTGTGTGTATGTGTGTTTTGTGTGTGTGTGTGTGTGTGTGCGTGTGTGTGTGTGTGTGTGTGTGTGTGTGTGTGTGTGTGTGTGTGTGTGTGTGTGTGTGTGTGTGTCTGTGTGTGATAAAGGAAAGTGTAGGGTCAAGTATTAAGCCTTGGTACCTCTGTTCAGTGACATTAGGTATTTTGATCTCATTATAATCTGATAAGAGAACAGGAAGAACAGTGTGTACATTTTTGGCTGAGGCAATGATCATGACACTGGTTTTCTTAGGGTAATTATTCATTTGTTAGTAGTGGATCAGGTACGTAACTGAGTAAAATTCTCCTGTAACTCAGTTTGTAGGTCACAGTGGCTAGTAATGGATTGATGGAGCAGCATATCATATCTACATACATTATTCATTTATAACATGGTAATTCTAGAGGGAGATTATTAACAAAGAGAAGATAAGAGAAGCTAGGACAGACCCTTGTAGTACACCTGTATTAGAGAAAAGGACCTAGCACAGACCCCCGTGGTACACCTGCATCAGAGAAGAGGACCTAGCACAGACCCTTGTGGTATATCTGTATTAAGTTGACCAGCAATAAAGGATGGCACATTGCTATGGTCATTGAAGGTTCTGTCATTTTAGATAGCAGTGAAACCAGTGAATAGTGTTATCTCCACATTACTGGCAAGTCATTCTGCTGCAGACTATAGTGATTTGCTCATTAACAGACCATCCAAACTTCATTAATTAATAACTGATACCAATAACTAAAATTCTTACTGAATTTCAATTAATAACTCAACTCTGTTTAAGACAGAGACACTAAAAAACAAGCTTTCACATGTCAGTATGTGATCTAATGTAGTAAACAACACATCTCCCGCGTCCCACAAGGCTCAGTCCTGGGACCTCTCTTGTTCGGTATATATTTCTCGGAGGTACAGTCCAACACGGAAGGACTTTGGCTGACCAAGTTCGCAGATGACTGCAAACTGGATGCCATAATCGACTCTCCAGCCGACACAAGCATCCTCCAAAAGGGCCTCATAGAAACAGACAACTGGTGCCAGAGCCATGGCCTCAAGCTAAACGCCAAAAAGTGTATAGTCATCCCCTTTGGCAAAAACAAAGTGCCCACAAATTACCACATAGGTGGTAATCTATCAAGTAATTAGGGACCTGGGGACCCAAGTTGATAGCAATCTCTCATTTGACAACCACGTGGCCAAAGTGGTTAGAAAAACATTTTATATAGCCCACCTAATCATGAAGGGTTTCACATCTAGATCAGGGGAGGTCATCGTGCCTCTTTACTCATCCCTCATCAGGCCCATAATTGAGTACAATGCCCCTTTTGGGATGTACCTTACCAGACACCTGCAGCAACTGGAAAGACCCCAAAAGTACCTCACCAAGAGGTACAAAGGGCTCAAACAGATGCCATATGCTGCCTGGTTAAAGAAACTCCAGCTCTACTCAGTGGCATACCACCTGCTCAGAGGTGATCTGTGCCTGATGTATAAAGCCATGTCCAACCTGGAATTAATGGACATGCCGCACCTCAGAAAATCCAAATCCCATCGAGCTACGTGCTCGAGAGACTTGAACCTCAGCACTGAAATAAATAGGACATGCTGGAGGGACAGATTCATAACCCAGAGGCTCCCTTCACTCTGGAATAAAATCCCAGTCCAGGTTAGGCAGAGTCCCTCATTGACTCTCTTCAAGAGGAAATCTTGATGAGTGGATGGGAGATCATAGGTTTACCCCTGGTATCACTTCTGTGTCACTGTTAGACAGAGGCACAGTATACTAACCTCGAAAAAGGGAATAGCAAAATTAATTTAAAATGGGTGGTGAAAGCCAAACACACTCTGGCTAGGCTTATAAATGCCCTAGGGCAGATAGCCTAGTATGAACATATGAACCTATAATCTAGGTAGACCTGCACAGCACAAACATGCCACAAGTATTACTACAGTGCAGCTAGTCCAAGATCTAAACAGCTTGCTCTCAACACATGTATACTTGAAATTTCCATGCACAAAGAGGTATGAGAATGAGACAATGGGACAGTGGTCAGCAAACGGCAAATGGTATAATGACACAGTGTTCAGCAAATGACAAATGGTATACTGACATACAGTGTTCAACAAATGACAAATGATATAATAACATGTCAACAAATGACAAATGGTATAATGACACACAGTGTTCAGCAAACAATAAGTGGTATAATGGCATGTCCACAAACGACAAATGGTATAATGACATACAGTGTTCAGCAAACGACAAATGGCATAATGACATGTCAGCAAATGACAAATGGTATAATGATGTACATTGCTCAACAAACGACAAATGGCATGATGACATACAGTGTTCGGCAAATGACAAATAGTATAATGATATATTAAGCTTAGGAATGAAAATAAGAAGAAAGTTCAAATGCCAGAAAACATACTCTGCTTGTTTCATAAACCCTGTCTTCTGGCAGTGTGTAAATCAGTTATCAGGTGGAGCCATGCAACATCACTTACCCATAGACTTCATTGTTACTGGATTGTACCCTAAAAGTCACTTAAACTTAATTCTGATTATTTCAAAGTCATACTCCTGTCTACCCCTTGCCAAACAAACATAGCAACCTTCCTTTTAATTTCAGAAGGCTATTCACCAAAGAATTTAGATTAACATTCAAAAGTAATTTTTATAAGGTGTCAAAAGATGTAGGTTTCCTGAGTGTAACGTTATTAAAAGCAAATGATGACATACAATATATTCTAACCTTAGTAAGAAACAAAGTTCTAAATTAAAATTTACAATTACCACCAGAGACAGATCATATAGTGCCTAAACCTATCTGTGCAAGGCCTTGAACTGCATCTGCATGGTACTTGAGGAAAGAGACAGATGATGCAGTAGTGTCATCTCCCGTAAGTGACACAGACCTCACGCTGGGTGAAACTTCTGTAGAATCTGATGTACATATGGTTGGTTGCTGAATAACAAAGCAGAAAAGGGGAAACACAGAGAAAAGTAGTGGCATAAATATCACCTTGGGTCTTTACTGAAAAGAGATCACTAACCTAGTGGGACTAGCCCAGTCAATAAAGGAAAAATAAAATAAAATTCAATTACACTAAAAAAGACCATCAATATTGTGAATTGTTTTCCATGTGGTCCATGTTAACTTATGCATTAACACTAGGAAGGTGCTTCAGAATTTGATAGAAGGTCATATACAATTCCCAGTGGTCATTCTGTGATATCAAGTGACTTGTGCTAGGTAGGTAGGGCCTCACCCATTCACATGTTTTATAGTTTACAAGGCCACAAAAAAAAGAAAAAAAAGTCTATGCGTTGGAGTGAGTGAAACATTTTACACTGCTGATTAACATGTTAAAAAAAAGGAAGTAGTCTGTCACAGATGTTCCTTGTTTCAGTGTAGTGCCACTGTTTTCTTGTGAGCAGCGCACCTTAAGTGGGACCCCACGTTTTCTGGTATGATGACACAGTGGTGCAGCGGTAATGTTGTCACCTCACAGCAAGAAGTTCTCCAGTTCGATTGTCGGCTGGGGTGCCTTCTGTGTGGAGTTTGCATGTCCTCCCTGTGATTGTGTAGATTTTCTCTGGGTGCTCCAGTTTCCTCCCATGTTACAAAGACATGCAACTGGAGAATTTCTATCTGGGCCTCCGAAAACTGGCTTAGTTGCAAGTTGGACTTTCCTGGCAAACAAAGGTTAAATAAATGTGAAAGGTTCTGGGAAGCAAAATGGAAAGGGAAGCAAAAAAAAATGCTAGTGTAATTCTAATGACTATATTTGTAGACCATATAGAGCAGTTTCCACATTAGCTAATATGAGTTTATGTTAATTATCCATGGTGGTGGTGCTGCGTTAGCATTGTCGCCTCACAGTAAGATGCTGTCCAGTTCGATTCTCAGCTAAAGCATCTTCTGCATGGAGACATACATGAATGGGCATACCTTTGTTGAAGGTTGTGCATCAGGGCTGGTAACTCGGCACATAAAAATCAACTACCAATTATTAGCGAACCGGAGTTCCGCTGTGGCGACCCCTAACTGGAAAAAGCCGAAAGACACAACAACAAAGTTGTTATCAGATGTGGTTGCTTCCCATAAAATTTAATCCAAATGACTGAAACTCAACTTGATTGAATTCCAGCTAGATGAAATAATATACAGTCAAGCAATCCCAAGGCACACCATATCAAGCTCCCTCACCACTACCATGTGGGGGTCTTCACTCCCATCCTCTTACTTAAATACATGAAATGCACAGTTACACAACTGCACAGAAAATGAAAAATATCACACAAAGTGCCAGTGCACAAATAGAAAGCATGCCTGCAATGACTGCATGTAAGAAACAGGTGCCAGTTGGAAAATCTGACGAATAAAACTTCTTAACTTATTTGTAAATATGTATATATTTTTGTTTGTCTGTTACTGTGAAATATTTGACTGTGCAATGGTCAGCTAAATATACTTCAACACTTTATAACAGGAAGTAAAATATTACAAAATATTTAACTATTTATTTATTTTACATTTTTACCAGGATTGTCTGAATGGGCCAGATGGCCCTTTTTCAGCGGATGCCCAGGGAGAAAAGCGCCATTACAAAGAAACTAAAATACTTTGAAAAACATTACATACCATAGAATAAAACATTAGAGAGCATAGATACAAATAAAAAAAAATACATAACATAGTTCAAAATTTAAAAAGCTCTGATTACATAGAAAAAAAAAACACCTTTACTTATTCGCAGTTTTGTATGCTAAGGCAATACTGAGGTGGAGTACATGAAGAAGAGAATAAGTGGAAGTGTAGGAAGCTTGAGATAGAGAGAAGTCTCAGCTGTAGGAAGCATGTGCTAGGCAGAGAGGGATTAGAAATTAGGTAAGAGGAAGGATGTATTGGTTGTTAGGTAAGAGGAGGGATAGTTTGGTTGTAAGATAAGGAAAGGAAATAAGATCTGCCTAGATTAGTGCAGGAGCAGAGCCAGTTGCTGGTTAAATGTTCCTTGAATAGTTTGAATTTGGATATACTGTAAGCATTTAGTATGCCATAGTCAAATAAATATAATTTCAGCACTTTATAGCAGGAAGTAAAGTATTATAAAGTAAATTCCTGCTGAAATTCTGAGGATTACAGGTGAGACACTTGATCGTGGTGGTGGTGCTGTGGTAGCGTTGTCACCTTACAGTAAGATGCTGTCTGGTTCGATTCTCAGCTAGAGCATCTTCTGTGTGGAGACATGCATGAATGGGCGCACTGTCATTGAAGGTTGTGCATCAGGGCTGGTAACTCAGCATGTAAAAATCAACTACCAATCATTAGTGGACCGGAGTTCTGCTGTGGCGACCCCTAACCAGGAAAAGCCGTAAGACACAACAACAACAGGTGAGACACTTGACTGAAAGTGTGAGTGCATGGAATGTATATTGATATTAAGGCTGTAGAATTTCTGAAAAATTCCCTTACTTTGTGGTACAGTAGTCTCAGAGTTAGCATGCACAATTTAGAAAGATAATTTCCTCATGCAGGAACATAACTTATACTAAATGAGTGCTGTCCTAAGGTTTGCATTCCATCAACTACTGTTTCATTAGAGGTAAGCTTTGTTTAGCCTTTATTGAACTTTCTGAAGAAAAACTAAGAACATTATTTGGAACTGAGCTGGCAGAAACCAGCAGACCTCTTTGCGATAGTAATTTTTCATATGGATTGCAAAGTTGTAGAACTCCCAAAAGAGTTAGAGTTGCTTCCCAATTACTTTCTTAACTATGCAGTGCACTCCCGTTAATAATTAGATGTAATAACTATTCAGTGAAATGCAAACATTCCGTGGATCATGCGTAGGCAATGTGTATATTCCACTAATCTGCACTCTGTGTTCTGGTATGCTCCCCCAGACCAGAAGACAGATTTATGAAACAAGACTTAAACTATAAACCAGAGGTGTTGAGTGGTAGAGACCTCACAGAGGAGACCTCCTTGCAAAGAAAAAAAGTTGTAATGGCATTTCAGCAAGTTTTGAGGTTCACTGTGTTTCTTCGGCAATAGCACTTATTTATTATTTTTTTCACTTATTGGGATTCACGATTAATTTTTTCTTATCCTCTGATAAAGATAGGCTACAGCAGTATTGAAAGGACTTCCTCAATATACATTTACAAATGTAGTCCCATTTCTACAGATGCATCAGTTCAAAGATAAATGCATATATGATTGTATTTTAGATTCAGTAACATGGCCTTACAATAAAAAACACATTTTACTCACTTTCCCCTTGTCTGATAGAACATACTCCATATTATATCACTTTCCTACCAGTTTCTTAAAATATTTGGTTCCCTTCCCTTTTTGCTCTTAACTCTTTACACCTTTTAAATAATATAAAATAAAATAATCACACCAACTTTTACTGAGTATACACTTTATGAAATCCTCCCTAAAGTCTGTCATCTTCAATAACGTTCCTGCTAGCATCCATGTTACATTGTGTTCAATATTATAAATTCACAATTTTTTGTCTACATTCCTCAGCTTCCACTATCTGAATTTAACAGACCAGCCCATTACTTCAAAGGCACAGTGTAGGGAGAAAGGCGTGACAATCTGCTTCTGTATCTGTGCTATGACGAGTCAGAGAACTGTCCATAGGGTTACCATGAGTTAGTCAGTACACACACAGGTAGAATGGGGCCAACTTGATTGCAATGCCTTATTATTTTACTGTACATGCAACTATTGCTTTTCTTACATTAAAACCATGCCATCAAAATAAATGCCACAATATGAAGCAGAGAATAGTTTATAATTCATTTCTGGTTTATGTAGACATTCCCCAGTCACAGTAAATTTCAATTTTTAATGAGATAGTGATCTGACTTGGTAACTGCATAGAAGGACACAATGTGTGGAAGCAGGTATTGCTAAGACTAAGTTCCTATAGTCATCAGTAAATGTTCAGGCAATATATAGCTATACTTCCAATTTGTATTAAGTAAAGCATGTCTGCTCACTATCCTCAAATATAATTTTGAAGGATGGAGGAGAAAACATGTATTTATCTCCATCTAGCCTCCTCCATCCCTTACGGATGGGGAAGAAACTACTTGGGCATACCAGTAAAATTGCTGGGGCTAGGCTTAAATAGGACTACATTTATTTATTTAACATTTGTTTACCGGGAAAGTCTGACTGGGACAGAGCCCATTTTCAGCAGAGGCCTGAGCAGAAAGGCTACAGATGCATGTCTTTGGAATGGTCTATCACCTAGTAATACTCTATGAAAGAAAAAGCTATGAACCTATGAGTGCATGCCAAAAATGAGGGCACATGACAGCATTATTAATTCAATTTAAAAGAAGATATAGGGCCAGTAAAACAGGCAGATGAGGAATAAGCTACGCCTGCTGGGTCTTAAAAAAACAGATGGAAGGCTGCACTGTATGTCAATATTTAGAAGTACACCTACCTAAAGCCTTAAATGAAATCAATTGTCAGCCATGATTAAAAGGGTACACCAGACACTAAAGCCCCCTGGCCAACTGATGCCCCAGTGATACAAATAATACTCAAAGGTTTTGTACGCTTGGGTACATTGCTACCTTTCCAATGTCTTGCACTGTTAACAAATGTTGTTTAGGCTGGCATGGGCAAATTTCAGTAAATCTTAGGGAATTTTACTTCTCACTAAAATAATGTTGATCACTGTTGATTATTCGTTAAATTCCTCATCAGCCTTTAACATACATCAGAAGCTGATAGCTGTATTTTAGTGGCTGGGGATTTTAATGTAATGTTGGATTCATTCAGGGATTGGACAAAAAACTTGTTAAATAACAGGCAACCATTCTGCATAATACAGAGGAACTGGACATGCATTGTACCTTTTGGAAGAAGATTACACCTCCCTAGCATAGATGCCTAGAGATATGGAAGAGCTCCCAATGCATGTACATGAGGCAGGAAAGGCATACAGTTGAGGATGCAGAGCCTAGAGAATACAATGCCTTTAATGCTTAGACAGGCAAGCAAGCAAACAGCTGCAAGCCAGGAAAAGAATGGGAATCTGCTATATAAATTGGTTTTTAGGCCTTTTATGCAGCTAAGAGTTAGGTTACCTAACCTCTGACTAAAGAGAGAAATCCATGTGGAGCCTCCAGAGAGCAACAAGTCAAGTCAGATGGTGTCATTGAAGAACAATGTCCAAAAGGATATGTCTGAACCTGAAATATACAAATAGATGTGTCCTATATGTTAAGTATTACAGATATGACTTTGGTGAACTGTTGGGAATACCTTTAAATGGATAACAATACAAAAGTGTTGTAAGTTACATTTTGTATTAGATTATAGAAAGACTGTTTTTTTTATTCTTCTTATCTTGTTCACAGCAAGTTAATGTTTTAATTTTATCTATGACTAAACTCATTTAAATTTAAAAAATACTAAATACTGTTTTCTTTGAAGATTGCAATATGCACCACTAATTGACAGTGAAGGCAGAAACTTATTTTCTATAGACTGATAACTGTAGGCTACCTAACAGTGTTTTATCTGAACTGTTTTCTGCATGTTGGAATGAAATGTAGCCATTCTGTGTAAACTGCTGCATCTTAAGAAACCTGGCTCTTTTCAACTGGTGTGATAAACTGCCAAACCTTCTTGCATGCTGTGCTAACAAAAATAGGAATTATTATAAACCTTATACCCATGTGGGGATTTGATTTGGTCAAAAAGAATATTGAGACTGGAGAAGGGTTACTAGGAGAACTGGTAACAATAAAATCCTCGTGCCCATGTTGGGATATATTTGAGACAAAAATCCTCATGCCAGTTAAACTGTGTCATCTTGTGGATGTTTTCTGTTGGTGAAACCAAACCCTGTGTAGACTGAAGTGTAGCTGTTGAGCCTTTAGCAAAACAAAGATCATGTACATGGCATTGGTGAATTCTAACCAGACCCCTCAAGAAAGTTAATGCTTCCACTAGTCAATACTTGCTTTGTCTCCTGGAGAGAAGTGTAGCTAATGACCAGCACCTTCTTAGCCTGCAACAAGTTTACAGCCTCATGAACCTACTTCCCACCTTGTCTGAAATTCCAAACACCAATTGGCAAGCAAGGAAGATGATGTGGAGGACAACCGTGTGGCCTTCTATAGTTATGCAGCCAGTACAGCTAGAGATAAATGGCTTCAAGCCAAGTGGAACAAAATTCTGGCATCTCATGTATTTGGGAATTAGCTGTAGGCATATATGGACTCACATGAGCTATAGGCATGTATGGACTCAAAATATTCCAATACCCATTAATACCCAAAACTGAAATTAAAGTTTTTGACAAGGGTTGGAACTCTTCCTGTGGCATGACACATTAAGTGTCACAGCTGGATATATAATAGGAACAACCTGCTAAGGTCATAAATGGCTGACATAATGCGTATTTTAAAACTGTGAACAGAACCTTGTGTAAATATATAAGTAAACATTTAGAAATCATGGCTGCAGATACATTTAAAAGGCACTTCCTAACAACTTATGAAAGGGATATTCAGAGTGTCTCTAAGTTTTCTAAGAAACTAGTTAGTAAAATTATAAGAAACTAGTTGTTTTAGTAAAATGTCTGTTGCTAACTAAAACTGCACACCCAGAGTTAACCTTTCATATATAAAGGACTGAAATAGCAACCATTCAATTCAAAATGCTGCCTTGCCTGCAAACAAATAAAAATGTTACCATCAATGTTTTTTTTAAATGTTTTTGAAAAAGGGTATATAACCAGACAATGTTGATTTAGTAGGAGCAATATTATGTTTGTAAAACTGTTAGTGATAGCCAGCAAACTACCAAAAAACAAGCCTGTGGAATGTAATAATGATGGAGTATTAACATGAGAAATGTTGAATCTGCTTTCTGTCACTATGTTAATATTAAACTTATAAAATGTACAAACGTAGGCATTGCTTGATTCAGGAAGCATGATTGTATTCATTATAATACAATAGTCTGTAAGCATACAACAGACAATACACAGAAAAATGAACTAGTGCATTCAAATATGGACAAGACAATTCTTTTGTAATTCAGACAGAAATGCGCATTCTTCTAGAAAAAAAGTGCTGTACACTGTAGCTTTACTGATTAACTTAAAACATCATGTGATATTTGTGATATTTGATATTTGGGAGAGGTTCAACCAGGTATACTGCCAGAAATATATAACACAGTGGAGAAAAGGGTATAGTGCTAGAAGGCAGAAAAGGAGCTAAGATTTGGCTTGGAGTAGAAGGTTAGATAAATCAAATACTACATTTGCCAAAAGATTCCTGCTTTTAGAATAATAAAATAAGTAAGTGTGGAGACTGTCAGGGAAGGTGAGACTTACCAGAAGAACCAAATAGGTACGTAAAGTAATGAAAGAAGTCAGTGCAGGAACTGACAGGGAAGAACTCATAGTTATGAATATCCTAGGGGAAATGCAGAAAATTACAAAAGAACACATTAATCAAATACTGAATAAAAAAGAAAAGGTGAACCTAAATAGAGTCTCAAGGTTCTCTGTCCTATATTAATGTTGACAGTCATTCAGAAACAAAAGTAGGACTTTAATGGTAAAAATAAAACACTGAAGAGAAATTTTAGCTGACAGTACACCTAGTAGAACAAATCTATTTTCATGATTTAACATTTATAGGTTATGAATTAGATAAAGGAGAAAAATGTGCACTGGTACATATGGGAAAAGAGCTCAAGACCTCCATTTCACATCAGAATAGTGACAAAAGTAATGCTGCCTTGCCTGACCTCCAGACACGCTACGTTCATTTCAATCAAGCACAGTGAGAAGACAATACTTAAGTAGAGTTCAGTAGTATATAGCTAGAGGAGTCAAAATCAAAGTCCAAGTCAAACTTAACTTTATTGTCATTCAGACCATACAGCAACAGTGCACAACTGAACAAAATTACTATTCTCTAAGCTCATGTGCAAAACATAAAAAACATAAACAAATACACATAAACAACAACAGAGCCCAAGACAACCAAAGGCACCAAAGTTGCATTAATCATGCTTGAACCATCACAATGGTGATTATAGTGACTGCAGTAATCCTCACCATCCACACCATCACTAATTCTGTCCCCAACACCAGCAATGTCCCAAGTCCCAGACCAGTCCCCTCCAACTCCAAAGAATCCAAGTCCAGATTCACATCAAAATCAGTAGACAAAGTCGGGCATTCCTCTACCTGCATTCGGCACAAACACCACCTCCAGAAGGCCCGAACAACCACAGTTGACCAAGGTGACAGAGTGACAACAGCAATCCACTTCATCCTCACCAACCACACCATCACTAGCTCCATTCCAAACACTGGCAACATTCCAAGTTCCAGATGGGTCCCTTCAGCTCAACAGAACTTAAAAATGCAAAAACAAGCTGCCAAAGTTTGGTCTCTGCTACCCACATTCAGTGCAACCATCACTCCTGAAGGCCTGAATAGACACAGTTTGCCTGACAATCAAAAACAAGCAAATATACCAAGTTCAAGCAAAAAACACCATGGCCACAGACATCTGTACCTCCAACCAATTCAAACCAATTCAACTGGACTCCCAAATGGATGACAACCCAACAATTCCACACAAAAATGCAAACAGCATCTGTGCCTGTTGCAAAGGCTCATTTGAAAACATACTGGCTATGGGGATCACAAAGCCAAGTAGTCAGGAAAGAGGCACATAGGAATAAAATATTATGCTGTCAGTATTGAGGCATGTTATCAATTAGATCATAATCACCTGGTCAGCAGGTGTGTGTATTGCAAGTGTGTGTGTGTGTGTGTGTGTGTGTGTGTGTGTGTGTGTGTGTGTGTGTGTGTGTGTGTGTGTGTGTTTGTGCTCATGAGTGTGGGGGTGAGATACATCTAAGCAGCATTGGTAACAACTGCCACATGGGAATATGCCATTCTATGCACAGTGTTGTGATCACATATGCCTAAACAAAAAGTTTATACCTTCGGAGATGCAACCACATTTCTCTACTACATAGGAATATGCCATTTTATGCACAGCTGATATCTGATCTAGAGCCACTACACTACAACTGCTATTGAAGATGCAGTGCAATTATGGCAACATGGCAGTACCACAGTCCATGTACACAATTAGACAGCATCTTACATCTGCAAACAGTAGTCAATATATGTGCCATGTTTTTATCCATGTCCATGAAATGTCATAAGGTAGTGCACATGTCCCATTACATAGGACAGTTGTACATATCACTGACATTAGATGTGTACACATGTTAAATATGTCTGTTTGACATACTTAAAGAAAAGGTATCTTCTACATGTGTGGTATATGTCTTGGTCAGAAATGAAACACAAAAAAGGGTTGGCAGGCTACTTACACAGTGCTGTGATGTTTATGCCAGGAGATAGGCAGATATATGCATTTGTAAGTATTTATGCTAACATGATGGCGATATAAGACAACAGTGTGCATATCTGGTAAAACTGTGAGCTACATAATTTTAAAGGCTGTTTAGGAGGCAGTACATGCATAAACATGTCATTCAATGACCAATGTAGGTGTGCCGTATCATGCATGTTTATGTATTGTGGTGTGGCAAACAATGTTATCATGTGACTTGATTATTATATTACTACATAAGTGCCTTAAAAGCAAGCCAGTGTGTATAAAATGTAAGAAATGTTGTTGAAGTACACTAACACTCATACCATAAAAGTAATCATTGGTGTTGTAGATATTATTGGAGTTGCTATGTAATATGAACATATGTTAAACATGTGAACAACGTATAGCAAAGCAAGTTTAGAGTACATTAACAAACTGTATACAAGACACTGTGAATATTTAATTCAGTTGTCTCAAATAAAAAAATGACCACAAACATTCAGAGTGTGCTGTTATCACCAGAGCAGTCATTTCCACAGGCTGGGAGACACACCAACAAACACATACACACACACACACACACACACACACACACACACACACACGCACGCACGCACACACACACACACACACACACACACACACACACACACACACACACACACACACTCTCTCTCTGGGATATCTGGAATGCTATTACTAACATAGATGAGGTTGTCCACCTTGATTGTTCACTGCTTCTTCTTGGGTACCTCTGGCATGTAAGGAAACCTTAACCTCATGCTGTTACACCAGACATTTTCTGGTATTGCCTAGTATGGGGCATGATGCAGTAGTAGTGTCAGTGCTGGCACTTGTCAAGCCTCTTGTAGCATCAGTCTGGATGTGAATATGGTAACCATCAACTGCCGTATGTGTAAATTGTAAGCATGGGCACCAGGGGTGACAAAGTGCCATGGAGGCTTCTATGATGAGTTAAAACTCTACCCAGAGTTGGCATACTGTTTAGATGGGCCAAGGCATGTATGGCCTAGGCAGTACTATGACAATGCTCTAGTGCAGCTGACATAAGCTTCTCCACTAAGACTGCAATAGATGCAACACTATCTCTCTGTTGGATATTCACATCACTAGTATTTTTCCATTTTAATAAAAAATTGTGATTCCTTAAAACCTCTTGCATTAGAGGCAACATGGGATATATGCAAATGACCCCTTAAGGACATCAGGTGTTTCAACTGTATGGCAATTCTGAATGCACATAACATTTTCCCCGATTTATGTCTGTTATGGACAAATTCAGGTCAATAAATCTAAACTCCACTAGCTGTGGACATGCATATTTCAGCCTTCTTATGTGTTTGTCAGCACAGCAAAAGAGGACTGTTTAGCTAACTTTTGGAAACACAGGGTTGTCTTACACAGGTGATGTCCATAACCCTTTTTTAAGTCTGTTATGGACAAATTCAGGGCAATAAAGCCAAACTTTACTAGTTGTGGACATGCATGTTTCAGCCTTCTTATGAACTCATCATCACAACATAAGTGGACTGTTTGGCTATATTTTGGAAACACAGGGTTGTCATACCCAGCTGATGTCCATAACCATTAGGGTGTCTGCAAAATATCCCAACTCACAAACTAAAACAATAAGTAACAAGTTCACACAGGCAAACTGATCAGTAAAAACTAAAAGAAAAATCTAGCCAAGCTAGATTTTCCACTGTGTGATTCCTTAAAACCTCTTGCATTAGAGACAACATGGGATGTATGCAAGTGATCCCTTATAGGCATTAGGTGTTTCAGCTATATGGCAGTCCTGAATGCCCATGACTTTTTTCTCTTTTTTAAGTCTGTTATGGATAAATTCAGAAGAAAACACAAGAGGCCAGCATGTGCAGCTATGAATAATTTAATATATAATAACTAGACTTGAGGCATGAAATGCCACTAAACATATATAATCTTAATCAAACCGGTTCCGGCTTTACAGCCTTCCTCAGTGAAAAAGCATTTCACATCCATACAACACTCATGAATATTTATACATGCCAGCAACCAATAGAAAAATGGTACGATCCAACCCTAAGGCTGGTGTTTCTATTAGTATATAATATATATATATATATATATATATATATATATATACAAAAAAAGTCTCGTCATCAAGATGAAATACTTATAATGTCACTTATACATGAAACATAAAACAAACAAAAAGTATGAGTATATATATATATATATATATATATATATATATATATATATATATATATATATATATATATATATATATATATATAGTATACATATAATAAGAAATAAAAAATAAAAAATGAAATAAATAAAGAGCCTGTAAATATTGTATTGTAGTGGGGATATATAACAAATCATGAGGTCCTCAGTACCATAGGAATAGGTATATTATATGGTTATTAAGTAGTAATTCAAAAAAACAGGAACGCATGGCTTAAAGTAGATCCAAAGAATAAACTTGTATGATTCATAAAAATCACATATCTGCTGTATGTAACCCTCAGTACCATAGAAATAGGTATATTATATGGTTATTAAGTAGTAATTCATAAAAACAGGAATGTATGGCTTAAAGTAGATCCAGAGAATAAACTGATATGATTTAAAAAAATCACATATCTGCTGTATGTACTCTGGGTCCTATGATGTACCATATATATGTTACATGATATATGTACAAGAACTATTCCATTGGTTGAACACACAATTGTTCCAATATTTTGGAATATGATCCCATTTGATAATAAACACCTCTACTGGCAATGATATGTTATAGATTTTAAAGTTAACTAATATATAACTGGACCATATAGCCTATAATATTATGAAAATGCATGGCATGAGCAATTAATATCTTAGGATGTATGATTCATAAATCAATATAATCCCAACTCTTCAGGCTAATTCCCGTATTAACAATCATTCCAAATTATAAATGGTCATTAAGGCTAGGGGGAAAGAGAGCCCCAAGGTGAATAATCCAATATTTCTCTTTGTGGTTCATAATACTGTGCCACCCCTGTTGATTACTCCTGTCTCCAGTGATTTTATCTATAATCATGAACATAAATCTGGCATTGTGATGTTTAGCAGTGTGTCGATACAGAGCATTGGTCTCTTTCTTGTTCCTGATATCACTTTTATGTTCCCCCATCCTAACTCTTAGTGAGCGTGATGTTTTCCCAACATAAAATGCTGAGCATTGACATGTTGCCAAGTATATGACCCAACTGCTGCTGCAATTACCAAAAACTCTAAGGTCATAGACTCTACTCATATTAGCACTCGTAAATTGTTTTAATTTACTTACTTGATTACAAGATGTACACTGGCCACATGGAAAGGTGCCCAAAAGTTGGTCTCCAGAGATAGTCATCTGTTTGTAGATGGCGCCCCCACTTTCTTTGTGTTTATAATGTGAGAATAATGCTCCTAGGGTTTTGCCCCGTCTATAAGAAAACTGGCATTTTGGGCCCAAAACATCTCTGAGATGATCATTAGCTAGTAGTATGTTGCAATTTGCATCAAGGGTGCTTCTAATAACATTGTGGTTTCTACCATATGTGGTGACAAACCTTAATGAAGATTCCTGTTTTGTCAATTGGCATGTCTTGTATTCCAGTAGTGTGTTCCTGTCCTGCTTGTCTGACCATGTGCTGGCTGACATAATGTCAAATTGATGATATCCCCTGTCCAAAAATCTGTTTTGGAGATCCACTTTGGCTTCTTCAAAATTCCTCTTGGAAGAACTGATACGTTTGATCCTGAAAAATTGGGATTTTGGTATGTTGCGGATGGTGTGGCGTGGATGCATACTGGATGCATGGAGTAAAGTGTTGTATTGTGGATATTTCCTATGAATTTTAGTACTCACTGTATTATCATTATTCCTGTAGACTGTTACATCCAAGAAGTCAATGGTTTTGGAGGTGTATGTTATAGTGAATTGTATGCCCTAAATGTTACTATTGAGATATTCCACAAACTCCTGTAGATATATAGGATCAGCACGACACACCATCCAACAATCATCTAGGTATCTATGCCATATATCAATTTCTACCATATATATGTTATGGAGTGGATTATATATCAGACATTCTTCTAAGTATGCCATAAATAGATTGGCGTATATGGGGGCAAAAGATGCCCCCATACAGTACCTTGAAGTTGCTAGTAGCATTCTCCTTGAAAGTAAAAAACATTTTTATTAAGCACATGTTCAACCATGCAAATGATCAATGTATTAAGACCTGGTGGATATAGGTTAGCATGTTCTAACCAATATTGTAGAGCCTGCAACCCTGCCCAATGGGGTATGCTGGTATACAGTGATTTTACATCCATGATTGTTGGATGGTGTGGCGTGCTGATCCTATATATCTACAGGAGTTTGTGGAATACAAGACACGCCAATCGACAAAACAGGAATCTTCATTAAGGTTTCTCACCACATATGGTAGAAACATCATAATGCCAGATTTATGTTCATGATTATAGATAAAATCACTGGAGACAGGAGTAATCAACAGGGGTGGCACAGTATTTTGAACCACAAAGAGAAATATTGGATTATTCACCTTGGGGCTCTCTTTCCCCCTGGCCTTAATGACCATTTATAATTTGGAATGATTGTTAATGCCGGAATTAGCTTGAAGAGTTGGGATTATATTGATTTATGAATCATACATCCTAAGATATTAATTGCTCATGCCATGCATTTTCATAATATTATAGGCTATATGGTCCGGTTATATATTAGTTAACTTTATAATCTATAACATATCATTGCCAGTAGAGATGTTTATTATCAAATGAGATCATATTCCAAAATATTGGAACAATTGTGTGTTCAACCAATGGAATAGTTCTTGTACATATATCATGTAACAGATATATGGTACATCATAGGACCCAGGGTTACATACAGCAGATATGTGATTTTTATAAATCATATCAGTTTATTCTCTGGATCTACTTTAAACCATACATTCCTGTTTTTGTGAATTACTACTTAATAACCATATAATATACCTATTTCTATAGTACTGAGGGTTACATACAGCAGATATGTGATTTTTATGAATCATACTAGTTTATTCTTTGGATCTATTTCAAGCCATGCATTCCTGTTTTTTTGAATTACTACTTAATAACCATATAATATACCTATTCCTATGGTACTGAGGACCTCATGATTTGTTATATATCCCCACTACAATACAATATTTACAGGTTCTATATACTCATACTTTTTGTTTGTTTTATGTTTCATGTATAAGTGACATTATAAGTATTTCATCTTGATGACGAGACTTTTTTTGTATATATGTATTATATACTAATAGAAACACCAGCCTTAGGGTTGGATCGTACCATTTTTCTATTGGTTGCTGGTATGTATAAATATTCATGAGTGTTGTATGGATGTGAAATGCTTTTTCACTGAGGAAGGCTGTAAAGCCGAAACCGGTTTGATTAAAATTATATATGTTTAGTGGCATTTCATTCCTCAAGTCTAGTTATTATATATTAAATTATTCATAGCTGCACATGCTGGCCTCTTGTGTTTTCTTCTGTATTGGTTTGGCCGGGCATACCGTACTGGCGAGGTGTGGGGTTTACATGGATAAATTCAGACCAATAAAGCCAACCTCCACTAACTGTGGATATGCATGTTTCAGCCTTCTTTGGCCTCATCAGGAGAGCATAAGTGGACATCAGATGAATACGACAACCCTGTATTTCCAAAAGTTAGCCAAACAGTCCACTTAAGCTGTGAATTCCTTATACTGGTGCTGGACATGCAAGACATTCGATAGTCACCTAGCCATCTCATGCATGTGTGCTATTAGCCCCTTTACTGCATTGTTTACATGGGACCCATACTTTCTTTTTGTAATACCATCATACAGTGCTGCATTGTTGGAAAGGCAAGCATGCATGATATGTCACATATACAGCATCACATTTTGGCATAATATTTCTATCCCTCTACATAATGTAGCTGTTGCTAATTTTGTGTCATAACTGCTATGCATTCTGCTGTTCCACATTATCATTACTGAACATATATGAAGTACATGGAAGATATCACAATATACAAACATACAGGCCTTGTTCACAGTGTGCATAATGAGGGCTATGAATGCATATGCATGACAAAATGTACGTCCACAGATATTATTCATGCATTCATGTTATATGTGCTGGTCTGAATGAGTCAGAGAATAGTAGAAGCCTGCTACATTGGAAATGTACACATGTGTGACTATTAAGAGCAGTAAATGGACACAGCTTTATTAATATGATCACTGAATATATAATCTGTGATGGAAGATCAGTGGCACCCAATACATATGTACAGCAATCCTCCTTGTTACTGATATATTGTATATTCAACTGTGTGGTATGCATGTCTCACATGTTATGCAGTGTTTATCCTTGACAGTAAAAGTTATATACAGAAGCTTGTAACTGCATGTATGATTATGAACACATGCTCAATTTTGTGCAAATGAGGCTGCACACTGTGTACAACAGGATTATTACAGACATTGTTCTTGTGCACTGGAGTGTCACAACAACATCATTCTATGTGCATATCTCCACATAACATATACGTGTAATGCACTGTAGTTAGTATATGCTATGTGCACTTGAAATTATGTGATGCCATGCCATATAGATGACAGCATGATTCATTCATTTTACACACAAAGAGTAATTCTATATCTCTTGTATTACATATGTATACTATTAGGAAACAAAAATATGCAGAGCTGTCATATTGTCTAGGGTAGGTGTCTATAAACCCAAATCTCTAAGCAAGTCCTATATTGCAACAGGTACACATAGAGCTTTAATAAGGAATGTGTCTTGTACTGTTGAAAAGGCTACCCCACTTGTGGTCAGCACATATTGAATATTAGTACACTGGCTGAGGCCATGGTCTGAAGGGATGCGGGTACATGCTGTGGACAGCTGCCTGAAAACAGCAGCTAATGACAATAATTTTGATGGATAGATATTTCCCTTATTGTGTGTGTGTGCAGTCAGGACATATGTGTCATGGCTCCCTGCCAGCATTTGCACAGAAGTAATGGGCTGTCATGGTCTGTCTCCCATAATATTGTGTACCACATAACCACCACTATCATGAATCCTCCTCAGACATAGGTCAACCTGTCATTGTACTTTACTGGCCCACCCGGCCATGCTTTACGTACTCAATGCATGCATCCTGTTAGTTTAGCAATGCCGCAGTTTCACACAAGCTTTATTGCCATCTGGACTTACTGTCATCCACTGAATACATTGCTGATGTAGTGGCCATGTTCAGTTACCTGTTGGCAGCCATGATGATGCCCATAAATTCATGACTAGGCAGCAACAGATGGTACCATCATTAACAGTACAGCTTTGTCCTTGGATTAGGACACATGTGTGTATGTGTCCAAAGTGATCTATGGTCTCACATGGATTCCAAAGCCAGCATCATTGCTTTGTTTTGCATTGCGCTGTGTATGTATTTAACAGTGTAATTACTATGGGTCCATCAATGCACTGGCCATACAGAAAACATAACATTGGAGATGTACTATTGGTACTTTGGATATATCTGTTACATAAATATACTATGCCACAAGCATACCCTCTTTTGCTAATCATGTATCCGTTGTCATCCGACAGATATGATACTTAGCCATCCATCAAACAGCCTACAATTAAGTATCAATGCTGTTCTAAGGTAACCATGTGTGTGCGTGTGTGTGTGTGTGTGTGTGTGTGTGTGTGTGTGTGTGTGTGTGTGTGTGTGTGCGTGTGTGTGCTTATGTGTGCGTGTGTGTGCGTGTGTGTGTCAGTGTGTATGTGTGTGTGTGTGCATGTGTGCGTGTGTGTGCTTATGTGTGCATGTGTGTGTGTGTGTGTGTGTGTGTGTGTGTGTGTGTGTGTGTGTGTGTGTGTGTGTGTGTGTGTGTGTGCACCCCATGGCAGCATTGTATGTGTTAATTCAGAGGATGTGCAGGATGTCCCATTATTCTGCCCATGTCCTATGTGGCCTTTTCTAATCTTGCATATTCCTTTATGACCATGGTTTTTTTTATTGTTATTATTTGTGGTGAACGGCACAGTTCCTGTGCTATACTAGGCTTCCACAAATGTATATATCACCTACACAGATCATTAACATGGTTGGCCAAATGTGAGGGATCTATGGGTATGCAACCTTATGTTAATATAAAATAACACTGTAGTTGTCCTACTGCAAAGAGGTCAGGGATGAATGCAGCATGCATGTACATCCACAAGAATGTAAGCATGTCACAAATATAGCATAAACATGGGTTATTTATGCACTGCTACATAACTGCAGTGTTGTGTCATAAACTGTAGATAGTATACCATTAGATGGTTATTTATGTGTCACCCCTTTTGCATGTCTTTCCATCCACATGCATCCTGTGCACTGTGCAGCCAATGGAAAACCATATACACCACCATTCAGTGTTATCATGTGCCATGGACACCATATATATATTATCTAAAGGGCTACATTTGGCTGCCACCATGTTATGGTCCACACAATGGCTATACACTGCTCATCCAGAGAATTTGTCATTGATATAGGATGTGTACAGGAAGGGTATAATACTGTCATCATATTATACATGCTCCATCAGATTTGTACTCCATTCATATGACATCACTGAACTCATGTTTGTCACATAGCCATCATGTCCTACATGTACAGTTCATAGGTTCATTGGTGTGTACTAGGCTAATGACCCTGGAACCTTTACAAGCCTTGCCCATAGAAGTGCCCTGGCATTGTGCCACCTGACATTAGTTCCCAGTGCCTCTATCAAGTAGAGCCACTGCAGTAATCCCCTGGGTGAACTTTCTATTTCCCATCCACTCATCAAGATTTCTCTTGAAGAGGGCCAGTGAGGTGCTCTGCTTGACATGTATGGGAAGTCTATTCCAGAGCATGGGCAGTCAATGGGTTATGAACCTGTCCATCCAGCATGTCCTGTTGATTGTGGTAATGAGGTTGAGGTCTCTGGAGCATGTGGTGTGGAAGGATTTGGATTTCTTTAGATGTAGCATTTCTAACAGAGCTGGGTCAGACATGGCTTTGTAAGTCAAGCAGAGGTTGCCTCTTAGTAGATGATATGAGACAGAGAATAGCTGGAGTTTTTTGAGTCTGTCCATGTAGGACATGTTTAAGACCTAGGATCCTCTTCATGAGGTACTTTTGTGGCCTTTCCAGTAGTTGCATGTGTCTAGTGAGCTAGATGCCAAATGAGGCATTACACTTGATGATTGGCCTAATAAGGGAAAAGTAGAGAGAGATGATGAGCTCTTTCTTCTTGGATGCAAAACCCTTGGTAATGAAATGTGCCACATAAAAGGACTTTCTGACCACAGTGGCAATGTGGTGGTCGAAGGGGAGATTACTGTAAACCTGTGTCCCCAGATCTCTTATAACGCCTTCAATATTCAGTGGGCTACCATCGATGTGATAATTAGTGGGAACTGAGTTTTTCCCAAAGGGGATGACAATGCATTTTTTGGTATTAAGCTTAAGGCCATGGTTTTGACACCATCATTGGTCTCAGTGAGACATTTCTGTAGGCTGTCTACATCACTTGGAGAGTTAATAATAGCTCCCAACTTGCAATCGTCTGCAAATTTTGTCAGCCAGAGTCCTTCCTTGTTGGCCTGGACTTCTGATTAGATGCCAAACAGGAGAGGACCCAGGAATGATCCCTGTGGGACTCCACTCATGACTGGTCAGAAGTCTGACTTGGAGTCTGCTACTTTCAAACTGTGTGTTCTATCTGTGAGCCAATTTGCAACCCACCTAGTGATATAAGGGTCGATGCCTAGTTTGGTGAGTTTATCAATCATTCCTGAGTGGGGACTGGTATTAAGGGCCTTGGCCAGATCGAGGAAGGCTGTATGAACTACCTTGCCCTCATCCACAGCTCTGGTGACTGACTCAAAGAAGTCAACCAGGTTGAGCAGGCATGATCTACCTTTCACAAAACCAAATTGCATAGGATCTAGAGTTTGGAGATTCCCTATATACTTGTTAATTAGGTCCATGATGATGTGCTCTTTAGCCTTACATATGAGACTTGTCAGGCTAATAGAGTGATAATTCCCAGAGTCTGTAGTCGCTCCCCCTTTATGGAGAGGGATGACTGTAGCAGTGCACCATTCAGTAGGGACAAAGCCTGAAGTGAGGCTTTAATTGAATAGGGCACACAGATATGGTGCCATTTCACTGACTCAGACCTTGCACCTTTCATCTGTAATGTAAAGGCTTTAACTATTATGCCACCCCCCATACAATCAAACTTATATAAATTTAAGAGTTGAATTGCTGAAGTTTAGATCTGATGAAGTGAAATGTACTGATAACAGCATTCATCACATTAAAGCTTATTAGAAACTGCTTTTTGCCTTTGAATTTCATTGTTTTTTTTTTCACTCCTGAAAACTTCCATTAATTTTTATTTTTGTTTCATTGTGTTAAGTCTTAAAGTTTAAAAATCCTGGAGAGACATGAGAACACTGAAAATAAAAGGGCAATTAGCCCCTTCAAGGCATTTGTTAAGGATACCAGCATAAGCACACACAACCTTCATTATGATACTATTTCTAACGCTATTGATAGCAAATATTTCAAACTTTACTTTCGCAGTGATAAGGGGTAACATCAAACACATATTGCTTATTGAAGTAGGAGCTGTTCAATAGTTTCCTTATCTATGTTCTTTAAGGATAAAAATGCAAAACAATATATTCCTGACAGCAGTCTAAAACAAACATGCATTGTAAATTAAATAATCTGCAATTTAAAATGTTTTTTTTTTCTTTAATTCAAAGAACATCTGAGAATCAAGGGCATACTGATAAGAAACAGTGATTACCTGTGATCGGTTGTCCAGTAAGAATCAAATCTTGTTTTCATATTCCACTGTATTTAAAGGTCAGATGGAAGGAAACTTAGTTATGTTATTAAATATTCCATTATTTTGTCTGATTATAAAATAGCATCATGCTGTGCTTAGACATGAATTTGAAGGTTGTGGCCACTTCTTTTTCTTTCATTTAAATGCATATTGCTGCAGTAAAAAGTGACATACTGAAGTATGCATGTACAATATAAAGTTATGCCATTTAATTTTAATTCTTCACAGAGGCAGTCATTTGAAGTTTTTATAGCACTGCTGATTAGTGACTGATTATAGTTTTATTGCTGAACCTCCAGTGTGAATTATTGTGTGTTGACTTCTATATCATTCTTAATGAAACCTATTCACACCAGTGATAATTAAAACAAGGCTTTAAAAAAGAAGTTCTTGCACATCAGCATTACTGGCAAAATATTGCCAGATGATGAAGCTGTTTATACATTAGAATTCATTTAATCTTTAGAACAAGTTATGGTTAGTGTCTTTTGACATGTATAATAAAAAAACACAAAGTGTACAGGAAATATGCGCATTTTCAGTTAACTCTATTAACAAATGAAATTTAAAAAACTCTCTTTTATGATGATTTTACAGTTTCATTGCTTTTCATCTTTTTGCAGATATTGCATTAACTTATTTAATATTTTATAGCTGAGCAACAATCTAGAATAAACACTTCCCACAGATCATGCATTGTCCACCCTATCACCACTCAATCCCCTCTTCCATTTCAAATGCATATGTCCAAAGAAGTCTCTAGTCTACTTGAGAAAAGATTTCTACTGACACCTCTCTTGGATCTGATGACATGAACTCCTGGTTCATATATCTCTGTAGAGAGCATCTATGTTTTCCTCTCACCCACAAATATAAAACCTAACTCTCACACAAAAGCATCATGCCACAGATTTGGAAAACTGCTTCATAAAACCCCATTCAAGCAAACCAACCCAAAAGATACCGCTCAGTTCCATGCAGTATCCATCCTCCCAATTCTGAGCAAACTTCTTGAAAAGATAGTCTATGCCCAACTCTCCTTCTATATCCAGCATTACCACCTGCTGTCTTCTACATATGGATTCTGGCCTGGAAAAATTACAATGACAGCACTTTGGTACCTAACTGATGACATCCTGCTAAACTTTGATAGTGGTGTCCTTACAGGTGCTCTATTTATAGACCTGACAAAGGCGTTTGGCCTCTTTGACCACTGTCTTCACCAAAACAAACTAATTGAAATTGTATCAGTCCAGATGTCACTGATTGGTTTAAAAACTTCTTCGCTGACAGACACTTTGGAGTTAAAACAGGATCCTCTGAACCAGACTCTGTACCTTTTATCAAAGGTGTACCACAAGGATCCATTCTTGTCACCCTCCTCTTCTTCATATTAATTAACAACCTTCCTTTTGACCTCATCCGTCTCCCACCTATTCTCTATGCTGATGATATGGTCATTTACTGATCAGGTAAGTCTCACTACAGTCAGACTCAGGTCAGTCTCACACCAACATTCAATGTTAACTCCAGTCAGACTAACATGAGCTCCCCCAGTGACTCATAAAACATAAACAACTTCTCAGCCCCACCAAGACCACAATTATGCTTTTTGGAACTCTACAGGTAAATCACCAAGCATATAACTCTATCTCTGACCTACAAAACCATTCCATAGAAACAACATCCATCTTCAAATACCTAGAGCTATGGCTTGATCAGTCAGTAAACTTCCATTTCCACATAGACAAAGTGAGAGCCAAAAATAAAATCCCTCCACTTCTCAACCAAAAAGAACTCCCCTTTTCTAGAATAAACAGCCAGAGCAGCCACTGGCAAAGGAGTTCTGCTTTCTCAACTTAAACATGGACTCCCAATTTTTGCATCTGCCTCCAAGAAAAATATTGAAATACTCCAGACTATCTCTAACAACATCTGCTGATTCATTTCAAACTCTCCTGTTTGGGAGCATCACTGTATCACACAAGAGAAAGCCAAATGGCTCCCCATAAAGCAAAGATCTAACCTACTTTTAGGATCCCAACTCTACAAATTACTCCAACTGCATAAATTTACTCCCCTTGCAGCTAGACTTCACAAAAAACCTTCCTCATGCAACCAAGACAGAAGCCACACCAGCTCTCATTAACCCTGGATCCAAATACCACAACACTGAACATGCTTTCTTCTCTCAGGTGCCTACACATTGGCAAGTTCTCCCTACTGACAATAAGGAAATTAGAGGACCGGAGTTCCGCTGTGGCGACCCCTAACCAGGAAAAGCCGAAAGACACAAGCAAACAGTACTTATTTCAAATTCAGAATGCAGCTCAAAAAGCACTTATTCATCCAAACTGAATGCTCCTTCAACACAGGTTATATCATTTAACCTAAGTCCTTTCCAAGTCTCTTCTCCTCTCTCAAGATTCACTGAAGATTGTCCAGCTTTGGAAACTAATATATATATTGTACATTAAATACAAAAACGAGGTCCTTGTCAGCAGGAAACAACTCAAAAAGGTGTCCTTAACGCAATTTATTTATAAAAGACAACAAAGCGTTTTCACCACAGCACACTGTGGCTTCTTCAGAGGAAATGTAATCTGTAAAAATGCATTCCATACATATCAGCAAATTCAGGAAGTGACATCTTCCAGTTTCCTGAAGAAAAAGTATTTTTATTTTACATATTGTACACCGATGTCAATACGCCTCTGTGCTTATCTTCTATAACCATAAAAAGTATAAAAAAGTTTCAAATAAAAACATATATAAAAGAGTATATATATGGAAATATATATATATAAAAAATGCATTTATATACAAAGGACCAGCTACCCTAGATAAACATATATGCACCTGTAATTACAAGGACTACTCTTGTCTATTATTAATGCAATTAATGTGTGAAAAAATATTACCTAGGCTTGAAACCTTCATGACTCAAGTTTGTTCAAACCTCTAAAATACAACAATCTCATTTTCTACACATGAAAATGAGTGTCATATCTATAGACTTACGATAAAACTCTATACATGCAAATAAGGTAATCAGCTACACAATTTCTATATGCATATTACAAGCATAATGGCCTCTAATAGTCGAGAACCTATATTGTCCCAATAACCTATCTAAGATAACTTCTTAGTTTCAGTACGGGGGCAATATTGCAGTTATTATTCAAACCAGGATGCCTAAACGCATCCAGGCGTAACTGCCATTCTAATTCTCGATTCTCCAAGATTAAAGAAAAAGGGCCACCTCTAATCTTCAATGGTACTTGGTCAATGGCCATAAACTGAAAACTATGACCCGGGTTCAAGCCTATGTGTTTTGCCAATGCATTATCACTCTTATCCTTCTTGATGGCATACATATGTTCATACATTCGGTCTCGGACCCTACGGTCCGTTTTTCCGATGTAGAACGCTTGGCAACAGTCACACATAGCTATGTATATAATGGATTTGCTCTCACAGTTTATATATATTGTACATTACACTCTGATTGTTTATACGTTGCACTGTGCTTGATCACTAGAATGTATTTACACACTTTTTTCTATATAATTACTCTGAGCTACTCTGTTATTTAATACAGTTCTGTATTTTTGTTTATGTAAGGTTTTGTATTTCACACAGGCTGAGTCTGAAATTGGTCAGAATTGATCAGTACGCTACCCTTGTAAACAAGTATAAATAAATAAACAGATAAATAACCACATATGAGTGGTTAGTATTAAATATGCTGTGATATACAAGTGTATGGTCTGACTTACAGAATACTAGCACTCATGGGCCAAACCACCTGCAAATTATATACACCAACTCTGAGATCGCACTACAGTGAAGAAAAGGGTAAATTTCCCGATCCTCACTGTACCTCGATCTCCATTCAAAAGCTTAGAGTTTCCAAAAATTCGATCATATTGTCTCAACCATATGAATTTCGAGTCTCTGAAAACTCAATCAACTGATAGGGATCTCTCTCTCTCTCTCTCTCTATATATATATATATATATATATATATATATATATATATATTACATTCCAAGTAATCAATAACACCACCAATTTAGAACGCATAAAATAAAAACTTTTAATAGAGTGTCAATAACTTTAGCTTCAAAACTCTTAAAAAGGTAAAAAAGATGAGTGCTTTTGGGTAAAATCCAAATACATTTCCTCAGATATAATGTATACTGGTTTCAAAAAACAATATATATTAAAAGCAGCCAATCAGCATTGGTCTTTGAGCCGATGCCCCCTTAAGACTGGTTTTAGTAGATTACTAATATTTAAAACTAGGGGGGGGTGTCGGCTGTAGATTACCACTCCAGTGCATTTCTGCTTGTTCAATATATAAAACAATGTCTCCACCCCTTGGGTTCTCTTGCAGAACTTGTAAAACCGAAAAAGAAAATTAATGAGTTTCACATGCCATGATATGTCTAGTGAGACGATTTTTAGAGTCCTTTAATCTGATGTCACTTATATGCTTGGAGATTCTTTCTTTTAATTGTCGATTAGTTTTTCCAATGTAGAAACTGTCACCTTGTTGACATGAAGCAACATAGACAACATTCTTACTCCTACAATCCACATATGTGCATAGCTTGTAAATTTTACCTGTCCATGGATGTAAGAAGCCTTGTTGTTTTTGTATATGTTTACAGCAAGTACAGTTTCTGCATGGATAAGTGCCTTCTTTCTCTGTAACTGACCTCTTATTTCTAGAAGCTTTGTGACAGAGTAGATGTTTAAGGTTTCTGTTAGTCTTAAAGGAGAACAAGGGATTCTCTCCAACTATACGCTTGATCTTCTAATCACTGATTAGAATTTTCCAGTTATTTTTAATGATATCACACATGATGCACAGCATTCAAGTAAGTTAGTATAATTCTTGTATTAGTCTAAGAATTGCCTTGTGTCTGCGTATTCTCTCACTCTATTCGAATAAAAAGGTTTGTTAACAGTGGAACTTAGGCTCATGACCTCTGAAAAGCAGTGTTCTATTTCTTGTTGATCATAGCCTCTAATTAATAACTAATCTTTTAGTTGTTCACTAGCTCTTAAAAAGTCACTGTCTCTATTGTGCAGCCTCAAGTATCTAAGCATTTGACCTTTCATGATGTCCTTATAAGCATGCTTAGTATGAGAGCTGGTTCATTGTAGCAAATTATTTTTTCTACATTCTTTGTGATACAATGTAGTATAAATTCTTGCATCTTCGTCCATATGAATAGAGACATCCAAAAAATCAATTTTTACCTTTGAGCATCATATTGTAAACCTCAAAACTTCTGTTGTTGTCTAAAAGTATTTAACAAATTCAAGCAACTCATTGAAGAGCCCTTCCAAAGAATGAATAAATCATTGACAAAACACCTATAAGAAGTCAAATGTGAGGTAAACGCCTTGTTGTTCAACACATAGTGCCTCTCCCAATTGGCTAAAACCAAATTGGCATAGCTTTTTGCGCAGGGGGGTTTCATTGGCAACCCCCCACTATTGCCAGTAAATGTTATAAATACAGATATATTTGTTCAAAACAATATCCAAGAATAGACAAATCAGGTTGATATTGTCTGCTGTAAAAGAGCCTATGTTCCGAAGAGAGTTCTTAATGGCACTTAAGCCAAAATCTTTTGGAATCACTGTGAATAAGCTTACTATACCTAGAGTGATGAATAAATAGTCTTGTGCATTTGTTAAATCCCAAGCACTGTGAAAAAAAAGTTCAAGAAAATGTTCAGTGTCTCTTAATGTAATTGGTAAGTTTTTAACCAATTCTTTTAATTGTCTCTCCTTGTAAATAGATAGTGATTCAGTCAACCAACCATCTCCAGAAACAATGGGAAATAATGGTGGATCTTGTATATCTACGTATTTTAAGTAAGCCATTTATAATGGGAATACGTGGATGTTCAACAATAAGAAAATTGTATAGATTTTCTTCTAGTCTCTGACTCATTAAAAAGTTCATATAGCTGAACGTTTACCATCCGTACCATACAATTAACTTGTAACTTCATAATAAGAGTGTAGGTGCTGTCAGTATTGACCATATGAAGCATCTTATTGTGATAACATAATCGATCCATCACTACCACAGAACCTCCTTTGTCTGCTGCTGATATGATAATATTAGTATTGTTTTGTAATTCATGTAAGGCTTCCTTCTCTTGTATAGTTAGATTGTGAATCACTCTATGCCATTGATTTAGCTTTTTTGAAATCTCACTCTGACAAACCTTTAAAAAAGTTTCTAATATGGGGTTGTTTTGCAGTATATAGGTACTTGGCTTCCTAAGTTTATTGTCTTAAGAACTAGTTTCTCCATCATAAATGCTCTTCAACATTATATTTCTGCAAAATAATTTTAGTTGTACAGATACATTATTATACAATGTGTAAGTGGCAGGTATAAGGTGATACTTTAATAAATTGCTTTGTGTTGGACTCATTTCAAATTGACTCAAGTTGACCACTGGGCTGCAGTTCTCTTAACTTTCCAAAGATAACTTTCTCTTTTTCCTGCCCCGACTCACTGATCATTGAGGCTGAAGTTTGCGGGACTGTTTCATGGGGAGAGGTAGAGGTAGAAAAAGTGATGACAAAGAATGTATTTTCTTTAGGTCTAGCCTGCATTCACTACAAAGAAATACCAAGGGGATTAAGAGTTTTGGTAATGCCCACACAAGGGACAATGTATCTAGAGTTATTATGTAAATGGCAGCTGTTGAATCTTGAAATGGGCTTGAGATATTTAAACTGATTGAGGCTGTAGACAAACTGCAAAGAGAGATTGAGGCTAAATTTAAAGATGAAATATTCATTGACAAATTAGATGAGTTATATTCCAATGCTTCAAGCTTGGATTTGTGCCTGGAATGTGCCAAAATCAAAAAAACTATTAAGGGGACTTGAATGATTTTAAAAGTGGGTAGATCTTTACAGGGCCAAGACAAGAATGCTCAGAGGAAAACATGAATGAGTTGAATCTAAATATGTTAGAAAAAAGAAGACACTAATACTAGGAACAAGCAGTCATCCAACTTTTCTCCTAAAACTATAGTGAACAACAACAACAAAGATTCAACAAAGAAGAAGGCACAAACAGACAAATCCTTAATTTTATCAGAAGCTAAGGTTGTCAATAGGGAAAGTGTTAGAGAGGCGTCTCAAAAAACATGAATGTTAAACAGAATGTAAAAGATTTGAGAGCTAGAACCAAAGAAAATGCATCCTTTTCATCACTTTTTTTACCTTTAATTCTCCCCATGAAACTGCACACAACAGCCACTTATTAGACACCTTTTTAAAGGTTTGTCAGAGTGAGATTTCAAAAAAGCTAAATCAACAGCATAGAGTGAGTCTCAATTTAACTATACAAGAGAAGGAAGCTTTTCGTGAATTAAAAAACAATACTAATATTATCATATCAGCAGCAGACAAAGAAGGATCTATGGCAGTGATGGATTATGTTATCACAATAAGATGCTTCATATGCTCAATACTGACAGCATCTACACTCTTATTATGAAGTTACACTTTAATTGTATGGTACTGATGGTAAAAGTTAATTTATATGAGTTGGAGACTAGAAGATCTATACAAGTTTTTTATTGTTGAATATCCCTGTATTCCCATTATAAAAGGCTTACCTAAAATACATAAAGACATACAAGATCTACCATTATGTTCCATTGTAGTTGGTGGTTTATAACTCACCAGCTATATTAAGAGACACTGAACATTTTCTTGAAACTTTTTTACACAGTACTTGTGATTTAAGAAATACACAAGACTATTTGTTGGTCACTCCAGATATAGTAAGCTTATTCACAGTAATTCCAAATGATTTTGGCTTAAGTGCCATTAAGAACTATCTTCAGAACATGGGCTGTTTTACAGCAGACAATATCAGTCTGATTTGTCTATTCTTGAATATTGTTTTGAACAACAATGTCTTTATTTATGACAACAACATTTACTGGCAAAACTGGGGGGTTGCCATGGGAACCGTCTGTGCAAATAGCTATGCAAATTAGGTTTTAGCCAATTGGGGAGGCACTATATGTTGAACAATTCCTTTAGCTCACATTTGACTTATTATAGACATTTTGTCGATGATTTATTCATTTTTTGGAAGGGCTCTGTCAATGAGCTGCTTGAATTTGTTAATTACTTGGAGACAACAATGGAATTTTTGAGGTTTATGATGCAATACTCAAAGATAAAAAAATGATTTTTTGGATGTCACTATTCATATGGATGACGATGCAGGAATTTATACTACATTGTATCACAAAGAATGTAGAAAAAATAATTTGCTTCAATGAACCAGTTCTCATCCTAAGTATGTTTATAAGAACATTGTGAAAGGTCAAATGCTTAGATACTCAAGATTGCACAGGAAAGACAGTCCCTGGGATTCAGCAAGCAGCCATGCAGGAATAAGTTATTCCTGCACGGCAGGGACTGTTCCTGTACAGCACGGCAGTGCGCCTTGCATATTCATGAAGGCGAGCTGCCTGTGCTGTTAAACAGACATGGAGCTGTGTACAAGTGCAGGGGGTGTGTCTGAGAGCAGAGCTCTCACAATACACATGCCCCTGCACTCCAGAATTGCCTTTCAACAATTAAAATGAGCGAGAACACTCATAACACCCCCAGCATGTCAGGAAAACAAAAGTGGCAAAGGCAAACGGGACAAATGTCCCTCCACCACAAAGCAGAAAGCTTTTAAAAGTACATGGTTTAGCATTAGCAGGGATATTCTGAAGAGTATAGCTAAATTAACACAACAAAACTTTTTTTTATAAATGCAATAAAGTTTAAGCATAACTGCATGGGTGTGCCCATTGCTTAGCTATGTTTAGTCCAGCATAAACAGCACAAGAAGTTAAATAGCAAGAGACATCCAAGATAAGTAGTATTGCAATAGTGTAGTGGCTAGAGCGTATGCTTTGTGAGCAGCGATTCCCGGTTTGATCCCCACTGTACCCAATTCATATTTTAAATGTGACAGCAGTGCATAAACACTTTTTTTACCTACTAAATAACATATATTTGTTAACCAGAGTACTGCATTAGATCCAGATGTGAACTGTCAGTTTAATAAAGTTGTGAAATCCCCATATAAACACGTGCCCCATACAGTATAGTCACACATGAATAAATGTAATGAAAGCACATTGGGGGATGTCAGGGACAGTAAACACATTCATAATATGCAATGTATGATGAATCAATGCCATACAGCAGATAGTCTATAAAATGAAAAATAAGCAATGTTAAGCATTGCACAGCTCAGCTTACCAGGTGTAAGCATTGTGTAAATATGACTGTGAAGCAATGAGTAACCCAGCTAAATGGGTTTTCCCATTGGTAAGCAGTGCTGAACCTGCCCCTTTAAGCAATGCTAACCACAACTAAGCAGGTTTGTCCATAGCTTAGCTTAGCTCAGCATATTCAAAACCATCCAATCATGGCAAAGGGTGGGAAATTGACTGCATTTAAACCCCACAGGAAGGAATACAGCTCATAACTGGTTGCAGCTTCTTACTGTAAGCAGAATGGCTGGGGTCAGAGAGGGAATGTGCTTCCGTGTGCAGCGCTGGGCCATCCAGGAGTCCAAGGTCATGGTAGAACTCCTGATAAAAAATCATGATGAGAGACTGCTGCAGGGCCAGTACCAAGGCTCCCAATATAAAGTGGAAGCCTGGGACCGTCTCACCCATGACCTCACCAGTGCCATTGATATCCCTTGGACTGGTGAGCAGGTCAGGCATCACTATGCCAACTTGAAATGTAAGACGAGGGAGCTTTTGGACCAGGGGATCCAAGAATCAAGGCAGAGGGGTGATGTCCCGGCAGTGTGTAAGTACTCATACCAGTAACTGTTTAATAATGTCCAGCCTCTGTATATGATGGATAGGTATAGCTAAATATTTTTCTATTTCCCTTACAGCTGCAGCTGAGTGGGCTTGGAATCAGGCAGCCCATGCAAGTAGGCTGCAAAGGCTGCATTGCAAGGCTGGTGCGTAACAATCCTGCTTGTAGTAGTCATACCAAATAAATATAAAAGTAGTAGAAAGTCAGCTGCCAGTATAAAAACGGTTTTGTGTATGGGTTGTACTGAATAAACCAGACAATATGACAGTAATAGTCCTATATAGGTCATATTTAAATAAAACTGTAACTGCCTGGCAATAAAGCTCTAAATCCTGGACTGGTTGTGTTTACTGTGGTATTGTATGGCATTCTTAGTGTTGCATTCTCTGAATAGTAATGTTGTATTAATCACTGTTACCCACACTGTGCTACATAATAAAAATGTCTAAGAATGTCTGTATAAGACTGTTGTAATTACAAGGTCAGATTGTACAACAGAGAGAGACTTAGACAGAAAACACTGAAGAGATAGGCAGCGATACCCAAATAGCACACTCTATTGTGACTTAAATTGTTGTACTTTTAGAAGACACAGCCATGGTTCAAATTCTGGGAAAGGTAGTAAGCTGTATGCATAATCATACCTCTCAACTCTACAGATTTGTTCAGCATGTCCAGATAATTGGCTCATATTTTCTGCTTGTTGCCCTGTCCCCCTAGCAAATCAGTGGGATGATCTCAAAATTTTAGTCAGCAAATAATGACATACATCTGATTTGCAGACCTCAAAACCTTCAGAAAATGTATATGAAAACAAACCCGTCACTCTAGCAACTCTCCAAAAGTTTATGAGAGCAATATTCAAAATATGTCCCTATTTCTACCCTCATGTTGTCAAGCTATGACCAGAGTGTGTGCATTAACAGAATGAGAGGTATGTGCATAATATTAACTCGGAATCTGGGAATATGTGTGGAAACAGTCAGGTAGTGTTAACAAACATTCCTTCCACAGGTCTGTCAGATAAGAAAACTGTGCTTGCCAATAAAGATTGAAATCCTAGACTGGTAGTGTTTACTCTTGTATTGTATGGCTGACATGTAGCATTCAGTAACATTTGATATCAGAATATTACTGTTGGGTCAACCACTGTTTCTCACACTGTGCTACATAAAAATGTCTGTATGAGACTGTTGTAATTACAAGGTCAGATTGTACAACCATGAGAGACTAAGACAGAAAACACTGAAGAGATAGGCAGCAATATTCAAACAGCACACTCTGATGACACTTAAATTGTGGTATTTTTATCAGACACAGCCATGATTTGAATCCTGGGAATGGTAGTAAGCTGTATGCATAATCATACCTCTTAACTGTACACATACCTTCAGAATGTCCAGATAATTGGCTCATATTTTATGCATGTTCCCCTGTCCCCGTGACAAATCAGTGGGATTATCTCAGATTTGTAGTCAGCAAATAATGACATACATTTGATTTTCAGACCTCAAAACCTTCAGGAAATGTATATGAAAACAAATTCTGTCACTCTATCAACCCTCCAAGTTTATGAGAGGATTATTCAAAATATGTCCCTAGTTGTACCCTCATGTTCTCTAGCTATGACAAGAGTGTGTGCAATAAGAGATCAAGAGGTATGTGTATAATATTAATTTGGAATCTGGGAATATGTGTAGAAACAGTCAGGTAGTGTTAAACATTTCTCCACAGGTATACCAGGTAAGAGATGTAGAATTTAGCTATGAGACAATTGATGTATGCACTTGTTTATAAACATACCACTGGCCAAAACAAAGCCATAGAGTAGTGCAATAATACCTGTACCTTAATGATTAGAGCAGTGATCATTAAAGTGGTGAGAACTACAAGGATATATAAGTTGTTAATTGACATCTCTCTCTCCCCTCAACCATACCTGCAATAATAATCTAAATACACAAATCAATGGGTATGTTTACACCAAACCTACTGTTGGGACATATGTCCTATTGTTCAATAAATATTGAAATGTGTTTCTATTAATGTTCCATGTTGAAATACTATCACTGGTGGCCTGTTGCTATCAATGTAACCTGCATGCTGTTGTAATGTCCACTTTGGGTCCATATATGCATGTGTTCTGTTTGCTATGCAACTGTTCCAAATCTGGTATTTTGGGTTAATGGGAATATCTGTGCATGCTGTTATAGCTAATCCTGGACTGTGTTAACTATTACTAACCCACATATGTTTTAAAAATGCAACACCATAGCAGGTTTGGGAAGGCCAGTCCAAGTGGACCCACCTCTCTGACCGTGGCACCAGGCTCCAGCATGTCTGAGACCCACCCCGGGACCTCCTCATCCACTGGTCTTGCACCGCCTTCAGGTGAAGCCACCTCAGGGAATGGGGATCCGCCCCCCCTGGAGTGGGTGCAGACAGGAAACTGTCACCTGTAGTCAGGTCCGGGGATTGGTGCATAGCGAGCTCCAAAGAAAGTTTGGAGATCTGCTACGCCAGCTTGAGGGCTGAGTGGCACATTTAGAGGGCCAGCCTGCCCATCATACCCAGCCCCCAGCACAGCCACCTTTGGGGCTGTGAAGGTGGAGAGGTGACTGCCCATGGGTGGGTACCTCAGTCCCACTGTTTCCATTTGGGGCTCATGGGCTTCTGATTTCCAAACACCCCTCGCCATACAAGGTGTTTACCCCACGCATGTGTCATATACCACCCCTGTATGCTGTCTTGTCTGTTGTGTCTGTCTTCCTACCCAACCTACCTCCCCAAATATACCTACTATCCTTCAACAACATCCCACTCTCACCATAAAAAAAGGACAATCTGCCCCCCCCCCAAAAAAAAAAATCTTTCCTCATACATAGCTATCCATTTCGCACACTTGTCCACTGGACACATGTAATCTGGTCTAATTGGCTTCACAACATATTATTGTTGTCCTCACTCCTCTCTCAGGGATTTGAGTGTCCAAACCTACCTCGAAATTCAGTATATATGCACAGCTATTGCTGTAGAAGAAATGGACAGCTATGGACCTTCCCTGCACCCGTCTTGCACATACCTAGCTACTTTCCCTATTGACTTTTCCTCTGCATGCCTCCTTTTTCACCAGTTTCCTATCATCCCTTTTTCTTTTCTTTGGAGTAAGCAGAAGTAAGCACTTTTAAGCAGTAGTAAGCGGGTTTAAGCCTGTTTGTGCGGTGGCAAGCAATGGCTACACAGATTAAGCACTTATATGGCTAACTGTCTTTTAGCATATTCAACCGGAAGTTAGCATTGCTTACCTTCATGCAAACCTGCGCAAACCCACTTACAACTGCTTAAAGTGCCTTAATCACTCTGTATCCAACAGCCCTTGTTCTGCACAGCAATAAAATAATCAGCTCTTACAAGCCTCAAGCCCAGGACTCTGCACACCATGGCCACCGTGATTTACCACTAAGCCATTTGAGCTGTACATGTGATGTTTTCTCAAACATATCATGCAGCACAGTCATTCAACAGTAGGGAAAATGTATTTATATATGTAGATGTATGCATGTATGTATATATATATATATATATATATATATATATATATATATATATATATATATATATATGTATATAATATATATATATATATATATATATATATATATATATATATGTATATATTTATATATGTATATATGTATATATGTATATATATATATATATATATATATATATATATATATATATATATATAAAAATGTGTATTGCATTCACACATTGGATCCACACCCTGAACCTTTCAGTGTAAACGATCTGACCAAACGCAATGTTAATGGGGGTGAAGAGGCCCAAATTAGGGATCTCTTGTAATTATTGCCATTTCCCCTTCCTCCACAGCTGAACAGATATGCCTTGCAACACAATAACCAGCACTTGCAAGTCTTGAACCGAGGGTGCTGCACAACACACCCACAACAAGTTAACAGTAAGCCATCTCAGCTGTAAGATGTCAGGATGATATCTGTAACACATCATGCAGAACAGTCAGTCTATCATAGGGACTGTACAATGTGGAAGCACTAAACATTCCAATGATACATACACGCACACACACACACACATATATATATATATATATATATATACACACACACACACACACACACACACACACACACACACACACACACACACACACACACACATATAGATAAATATATAAAGATATTACTACTTATGGATATGTATAGGAAGAGTATATATATATATATATATATATATATATATAGAGGGTACACAGCATATCAAACAGCCATTACTCCTACATTTGCCACCTTTTAAAATGGCGAGTTTTGGATTATTTCCTGTAAATGCGAATTGTTGCATGAAACATATACCTACACACAATGCAAAGGACATGGACACCACACACAAGTTTGCATACATAGAAATGTTTATTTGTGTACTATTTCAGTTGCTCATGCCATTTCTTATAGCAGTTAGGTGTTTGGGATACATAATAACTGATTAATGCAACTCTCAAACAAAACATTTGCTACAGTAATGTGAAAAACATAACATACTTTGCTGTCCAGGCTAAGGTCTTCAAGTAGTACAACAGTAAAAAAACACTTGCCTTGAAGGTAAGAACCAATCAACACTTAATTATAGATGTAGTTCAGCAGCCTCCAATTACACTCTGTACTCAACCCCTTGGGGGAAAAGTATTAGTTGTCACAATGTAAACATATCTGTTATATAACAATGCCTAACTTAAAACTTCATTATCACACTGACAAACAGAACTGTGTGTAAGACAATAAGTTGTAGCCCACCACTGTTTCCATGGTGAAATGTATGAAAATATACAGCCCTATACCTTAATGTTTATTACTACTGATATCCCTCACATGTTGTAACAGCCTAGGTTGAAAACATTTAATACCCCTTCCCCATAAAATGTCTAAAAGGGCATATAGCAGTGTTTTCCATACACTGACTTCTGGACTGTACAAGGTCACACACGTTTTGTCCAGCTGTTGCCCTCATATAGATGGATCCTACCCCACAATTTGTGTGGGAGTCCACAACATCACTGGAAAGATAACAGGAATGCCAGCACTAAATAATGATAGGCCATTGCCTAACAACCTCTTACTGCATGACATCTGGACAAAGCCTGGTATATAGATGGAGGACAGAGGCTGGAAAACAGGGGCCATATCTGCAATATTGCTGTTATACACTATGAAAGTTGCTGGTGTTACAAGATTGGTTGCAACATACCCTTACTCAGGAATATGAAGTCAGAAACACAAATGGATGTTGCCATGTACCGATAGCAATCAACGGAGGAGTCTATATTAGAACATCGAAGTTTCAAAACTTCAAATGTTCTAATATCAACCCCTATTCTGCAAAAGCTGAGAATATTGAACATACAGAACAGTGAATTTTTTCATAGGGAAAAAATTTGCTGTTCTAAAACACATACACACAACACAAGCACACCAAACAAACAGCAATCCACACACATACACCTAAAATCGTACACCTAACCCTACATTAAACTATACACACACCACTAACTATCCACTTACCTTAACCCAGACACTAACCCTAAGGTCTGTCACTATTGCACACTCACCTCACCCACGCCCTAACCCTAACTCACCTACCCCGCCCTAACCCTCATGTCCACACAATCGCACACTTACATGACCCGCGCCCTAATCCTAACTCACCTAACCCACCCTAACCCTCATGTCCACACAATCACACGCATACCTAACCAACACCCTAACCCTAACTAACCTAACCCACACTCAATTGCACACTTACCTTAACCCAACCCATAACTTTCCACCACAGCGCTGAAAATACTGAAGCAACAGAAATGGACAACTGAATTCTTTACCTGGGAAAAAAATTGGTTTTCTGTTGCTTTGATATTTCCAGCTTTCACTGAATAGGGGTCAATATTAGAACATTTGAAGTTTTGAAACTTCGATGTTCTAATATAGACCCTCAACAGAGATAATGCTACTGATATGTCAGGCACAAGACCTGTGTGATGAACATACAAAACGTAACAGCCAATCCTCTGGCCATCATGTGGATAGGCCCACAGTTGAGAGCTATGCAGGCAGATTGCATTCCATGCAAAACTAGCATGTACACACAAACCATGTAAAACCAGCAGTATTCAATGCATATAACAGCAATACTCACAATGTCCATAGGTCTGACACCTTATACAAACATGTATTTGGCCTGTGCCCGCAGGTTCTTTTGTAAGAGGTATTGCTACCTGCTGTCTGTAACACTGCTGCCCACACATAGGAAGGATGTCTTCCATACAGAAAAGGTAAATGGACAACGCCCACATGATGTATCATTTATAGAAGTGGGTTGCTATGACATTGGCTATTGGAAGTACTATACAGCTGGATGCCTGCCTGCAATTAGCAAGTGGGGAACACCAATTGGTGCAGAGGCCATCACCTAATCATGAGAATCACCTACAAAAGCCATGCTGCAACCTATTCAAACCAGCTTGATCCCTGTAGTGGAGAGAGAAAAAGAGAGAGAGAGAGAGAGAGAGAAGAAAACAATAACTTAAAAAAATTACTACAAACAAAAAAAACTCCAACCAAGGAAGATATCCTAGACGTACACTGAAGAAAGCATAATAATAAAACAGGTATGTGAAACATGTATGCATGTAATTGAATGTAGTACTTGGTCTGTAATAATGGGACAGATGAAGTTGAAAGATTTATATGTGCCATCAAGACTTGTTGCTGTAATGATGTCCTGCTGAACAACTGCTATGGACATAGGATCTGGCCCTGTGGGCAGTGGGCCATACCTGTCAACTGTGCAGATCTGCATAGAATGACAAGATGTAAGCCATGATAGTGTTCATTCTGTTCCTCCAAGCATGTATATTAGTCTGGCAAATAGCTGAAGATGGAAGTAATGAAGTCATGATAGACACATGAGTGTCAGACCCCACCAGCTTCAGAACAGTCATGCTAATGTAAAATGTATCATGCACAAACTTCATAGGTTTGTAATAGGCTTATCTACGATTTGTCCCTATATATCCCCCCCTAATGTTAGGCTGTATCAACATGTGATGCTCTGTTTTGTAGCACGGCAGAACAGTGCAGCAGTGGAGGAAGGAGGTTCAGAGTGTGGACCTGATGTCTGAAGGCACTCAATATATTTATATATATATATATATATATATATATATATATATATATATATATATATATATATATATACACATATATATAGATAGATATAGATATGTATGTCTACATATATACAGACACAGATATATATATATATATATATATATATATATATATATATATATATATATATATATATGCATATGTGCATGTCTACATATATACAAATATATATACTATTTATATATATATATATATATATATATATATATATATATATATATATATATGTGTGTGTGTGTGTATATATACACATACATACATTTCCCCTACTGTTGAATGACTGTGCATGATATGTTTGAGAACACATCACACATATCTGCAGCTCAGATGGCTTACTGGTAAATTGATGTGGCTATGGTGTGCAGGGTCCTGAGTTACACATTTGCAAGGGCTGATAATGTATTTTCTGGCCAGAACAAGGGCTGTTGGATACAGAGTGATTAAGGCACCTGTAAGCAGTTGTAAGCAGGTATAAAATGGACAGTTATGTATGGTGTGACATTTATGTTGGGAACAGATTGCCCTTTTTGTGTTAAGGTGAGTGTGGGATGTTAGGGAAGGATAGTAGTTATATATGGGGGAAGTATGTTATTTCGGAAGACAGACAAGACAGACAAGACTGCACACAGGGGTGGTATATAACACATGTGGTGGGTAAACACCTTGGACCGGGAGGGGTGTTTGGAAATTGGAAATCCATGAGACCCCAAATGGAAACAGTGGGACTGAGGTCCCCATCCATGGGTAGTCAGCACTGCACCTTCATGGCCCTGAAGGTGGCTGTGCTGCGGGCTGAGCAGGAGGGGCAGGCTGAATCTCTATTTGTGTCATGAGGGCCTCAAGGTGGTGTAGCAGATCCTACAAGTCTCTGCAGAGCTCCCTATGCACCAGACCCTGGACCTGACTTCAGGTTACAGGATCCTGGCTGTGCGTGCTCCTGGGGGGGAGACAAGAATCATCCCCTGAGGTTGTTCCACCTGAAAGTAGTGAAGGACCAGCAGATGACGAGGTCCCAGGTTGGGTCCCAGACGTGCTGTGGCCTGGTGCCATAGCCATATGAGCTGGAAGAGGTGGTTCTGCTGGGAAAAGCCTTCCCAAACATGCTATTGTGTTGCAGTTTTAGAACATATGTGGGTAGTAATAGTCAACACAATCCAGGATTAGTTATAACAGCATACATACATATTCCCAGTAACCCAAAACACCAGATTTGGAACAGTTGCATAGCAAACAGAACATATGTGTATATGGAACCACAGTGGCCATTACAATGCATGCAAGTTACATTGTTAGCAACAGGCCACCAATAATAGTGTTTCACCATGGAATATGAATAGAAACACATTTCAATATTTGTTGCACAATAGGATATATGTCCCAACAGTAGGTTTGTAAGCATACCCATTGATGTGTGTGTTCAGATTATTTTTGCAGATATGGCAGGGGGCAGTATGAGGTCCTCAGACCTTTTTACCTGTTTATGTCTTCCAGGTACCATGTCAAGAGAGTGACTCCCTGCGTTCACTCCACAGGAGCATAACATACTCATCAACTTTATTGTGCATCACCATGGAACCCTCTTTGGGCGTATGGCCCATGATCTGCAGGTGAGGACTGCCCTGTGGAACGAGCTTGTCCACAGGGTAAATGATGTTTGCCTGCATAACCACAGTTATGAGCAGGTGCAACATCCTTGCATTGACCTCATCCGCCACATCCGACATCATGCTGTTGTAGTTAGGTGGGACCAGCTAGCCACAGGTAGGAGTCATGCCATCCAGCCCCCACTGACACATGTTGTAGAGCTCCTCGCCAGCCTTGGGGCATCTGCTCACCAGCCAAGTCAAGAACCTGCAGATAGCATTGTGGAGGTGGGTGCTACCCACACAATGGATGAGGAGCATGCAGGTAAGGCCCCAGGGCATATTAGTAGGCCAATGTTGCTTATCCATCTTCATCTGTAAAGTATCTTCATGCATATGTCAGATAACATAATCTGTCGCTGCACTGTAGTAATGAACAGATGTACATAATCTGTAGTATTGTGGGTTTGTACTGTTGATGTACTGAAATGCTGCTCCCACCCTGTACCAATGCCACAGGTGTGGCTACTGACAACACATCTCTCACACAACTATGTGGATCATCTGATATACCTCTGGGGCAGCAGCCTGTAGCTGGTTGTTCAGGTTTGCCAATACACCGGCCATGTTATGGCCATGGCATTTGCCATGCACACATTTAATACACCTACCCATAATGCATGCTGTACATGTTCACTTATTGGTGCTGTTAACTGCACTGCATCACAGTAGTCACCATGGTGGGATATCTGAAGGGTATGTAAGAGTCCTGCATTATAACTAACAACCTGTTAGTGCAAGATGTGTGGACAGAGATAAGCATAATGGTGGGACAAATGGCCTTCAGTAGGGACAAGTCTGAAACATTGCCCTTATACAGTGGCTACAACAGTGTATATACCAGTATTACAATGGCAACTGTTACAGATCTACACAACGGCATATCACAATACTACATTCCACAATTTTTTGCAACTTGTAATGTGATCCTAACATGAGCAATAAATGTTTAAGAAGGAATCCTATGTTAGGACAACAAATATGGGGAATACATACCTTAACAAACACTGGAAGCATATGTGTGCACACACTCCAAATAACATATTGTGGAAGCAGTTTTTGAGGTACTGCAGCATTCACTCATTTTGTGTATGCACCTTCCATCAAGTACAGGTCCTCAATATCACACCAAGTAATGGTCTGCTGTGCAAGAAGTATGCCCATGACATTTGCCCACTCACCTGCAACAGAGGCAACCATGGCTTGTACACATCGTACAAACCATGGAATGGGTCCCATATCCAAAAGGCAGCACTCAGGAGCGGGAGACGTGGCCTTACCTTGCCATTGCATATACCATGGCAAACAGTGCAGACAAGCATGTATGTGACAATGAAGTATGGGACGCCATTAATGTAGAAAATAAACAAATGCCCATCCAAGACAGATGACAACACATGTTGCAAACTGGTTACGAAGGCTTCTCAGAAACATGCAGCAACACTGAGGGACTTGCAGAAATGCAAGTACTGCTTGTGCAGTACCTGTGTCGACAATTACCTGGACTCTGCATAAGTGTGGCCTATGGGTTAGGGTAATCAGATGGAAGAGTTGTTCCACAGGAGACATCATCCAGGGCTTTCTACAGGTAGCATATTCATAACATCCAATTTCCCAAAGGCATGTGTTACAATGTGTAATGGTGTACTGAGACCAAGGCTGAAACCTACAGACAGTAATAATAAAGATACATGTGCTGCAGAAGCAACACCTCACTCCACCTCAGGCCCACCATCCCCATCTGTACCTTGCTGGTGCCAGTGTACACCTTTAGGTTTGCTGTTCATTAGCAGGAACTAGGCCGATAGACATGGTGTTTTGAATTTGGGACATTGCAAAATGACACTCGTGTGGCCCATAGTTGTTAAGCATCTGCAAAAAGGCTGAGGATGGGGAGGGGTGTCATCCTGAAACACAACAGTGAACTGAAGCATACATCCAAAGCTCAATAAGAATGGCTGTATCTGAACATAGTCAAGGTCATATATTGTGCCAGACATAACCCTGACTCCACAGCAATAGTGAAGGCATTGTGTGACCGCCAAGGGCTGTGCACATGAGCTGACCTGCAATCCAGGAGAGTTGGAGACATTTGTAGGGCATAGTGACCAAATAATGGCAAGTGAAGATGGGTCATGCTAGTATACACCTTCCAGGAGTAGTGACTGCTGTAGTTCACTTAACAGGTGGTGCAACAAACCATCATGTTAAGGGTGTGCATACTTATGCAACCCACATATTTTATGCATCCCAATCAACATCTGCACAACTAACACATTTGTTTGATACTGCATTTGATTGCACAGATCATATGTCACATATCAGGTGTATGTAATAGGTTCATAGGTTCATAGGTTGGTACTAGGCTATCGGCCCTAGGGCCTATGCAAGCCTAGCCATAACAATTCCCAATTCCCTGGATATTTCTTCGCACAATATTTACTTCTCTGGGCTACTGTCTAGCAGGGTGACTGACATGATCCCCAGGGTAAATTTTCTATCTCCCATCCAATCATCAAGGCTCCTTTTGAAGAGGGCCAATGCGGCACTCTGCTTTACAAGTATGGGCAGTCTATTCCAGAGTATGGGGAGTCTCTGGGTCAGGAACCTATCCCTCCAGCATGTTTTGTTCATTGTGATGACAAGGTTTAGATCCCTGGAGCGTGTGGCTCTGAGGGATTGGGATTTCTTTAAGTGGAGCATGTCTCTCAGGGTTTGACATGGCCTTGTATGTTAAGCAGAGATCGCCTCTGAGTAGACGATATGCCACAGAGTATAGCTAGTGCTTTTTTCGACGGTCAGCATATGGCATCTGCTTTAGGCCTGTGATTCTTTTAATGAGGTATTTCTGTGGCCTTTCCAGCTGTTGCAGGATGTCAATATGCGCAGTACTGTGGCCCCATGGCATATCAGGGAAGAGGGTAGCATGTCAATAAGGGTGTGTACACTCCTCATAGCCACAGTAAGCTTTGAAGGTTGTCAGGATAATTGGATTTTATTGCTCATACATGCACTGCTGATGATGAGATTGACACATCGGACGTCAGGCATTCACTATTGACATATGTCCTCATATCAACCCAGGTATGTGTCAGACAAACACATAGGGGCTGTGAGCAACAGAGCAAACATAACTGCCTCACATATACACATTCAGCAATGGTGTGTACATTTGTGAGGTATGGTGCACAGTACATGGCAGGGTGCTGAACAGGTGCACAGCAATACTATGTACATGGGTGCAGTGTGTTCCAGGGGAAGGGGCATCACCTACAAACCCTACTCATGCATCACAGAGATTTATAATGTTGGTAACAGGGATTGAGTATAGCTACAGTGCATGTTGTTGAGTGCCATATGTCATGCATGTTGACAGTTGGGTAATGAGAGGTCTGTGCAATATCTTTGTGCCACCACACCTGAAAATGTGTGTGTGTGTGTGTGTGTGTGTGTGTGTGTGTGTGTGTGTGTGTGTGTGTGTGTGTGTGTGCACGCACACGTGTGTATGTGTAGAGGTAAGCAATGGCGTACACGTCTTAAAGTACATTTTCTGTTTTTCCCTCACAGGTGGCGAGGTGGGTCAGGGTCCATCCTGCAAGTGAACTGATGTTAGTGTCCATACAGACTTTGACAATGATGATAGGTATGGTCTGGCACAAGCGGGATTGTTAGGGGCTGAAGCTGTGCCATCAGTAGACATCCCACTCTTATCCACCATATCCCCACAAACAGTCACATTGCCTATACATACCCCATCACCAGTGGCCATAGATGAGGGACAGTTAGCAGGTGGTGGCATGGAACAGGACAGTGTGGTGACTATGGCAAGTGTGTCTGTACACAGCAGCAATAGCCAGATGACCACTGAGGTACCACACAGGCAGATGTACAAGGGTTCTCGTAGGAGGGCTGCTGGCCATCATGCCCCTGGCAGAAGTGCCACAGCAGGTGTCACCAGACTCATGTTTTGGGCCATCATGGAGGCATAGGCACGTATGGAATATTATACAAGACAGGTTCTGAGGCTCCAGAGGGCTACTCATTCTGCTGTTATTGACAACATCCATGATCTCGCAGGTGCCCACCGTTATTTTGCATAGGTCCTTAATGGACAGTTGGGTGACATAGTGGGAATCCTCAACCGTGCATTGTCGGTATTAGAGCATATGGTGGGAGTAGCCTGACAGCCATGTGGACATAGATCAGCAAAACCAACAGGTGGAGGTCTACATGGACATGCAACAAGTCAGAGCTGCTCCCGTAGTGGCAGTACCAGCACCAACACTGCAGAGGGAATGCTGTCTACACCACAACACAGCAGGCCATGTGCACGTGACCCTGGCCAGTTCCAACATGGAACCGGATCCAGTGGACATTTGTCATCATCAGGGGAGAGCGCCATATCTTGCCTTGTACCTGGTAGTGCCCATGGAACCCCTGGCAGGCACAGTTCTCATGTCTCTGGCCGGAGATGGTGAACTGCACACCCTGCCATGTACGGTCTGCAGCTGTCCAACAAATCCCTGTAGACAGCCACATGACCAAACAGTGTGCATACACACACACACACACACACACACACACACACACACACACACACACATCACCAACACAGCTAGGGCACCTCCATACCTACACACACCACATCTGCACATCCCAATTAATAAAAAAAATCTCCTAACACAAACACACATGATGTCAACCAAATGGCTCAGCCTAGGTCTCTGTCAAACCTACAAAACACCCTGTGCATATGATGATACCTGTGCCACATCCCTGTCATCCATACCATCGATGCAGGGGCAGGCTAATATGGTTCTGATGCACAGGGTGAATGTACTAAGATGCAGCAATCTAATGCTGTATAACATGTTTTCAGCAGGAAAGTTTAATGTTTACATGTCAGATGTGTAGCTGTCTAGCCATGATTCATTATAGCTTTTATTAACACTGACTGATAGTGGTCTCCATAATGTATTCAGTTTGTGTTGTAGGTGTCTATGTGTCAGCAGGATGTTGGTCTGCCGTTGTTTCCTACAAGGTGTATGGCACTGTGGTGACACATTGACTGTGTCATATCCTGGGTACACCTGAACACAAGTAACAGGTCTGTATAACAGTTACTGCATGTGTCACATGGCTGATAGGTCTGATGGGTGTATACAGGTGAGTGCATGGTGGCTGATGTCAGCAGCCCTTCTACAGTGGACAATGGTAAGTGTACTGAGTGGCACACACCCCATGTTTGTGAATAACACACACACAGACGCTTTGGTGTTGATGCAATACACAGAGAATACTGTACACATGGATGTACTTAATTTTGCAGTGAACCCATTTTAGCTTATGTAATTCCCACCAAGACAAAATAGGCAAAACATCACATCAGTAAATAATCAGTCTGCTACTTTAATGTCATTGACGATGGTGCTGGCATGGTATTTGTCCCCTTCCCCAATGTAGTACAATCCTGGCATTGGTAAACATAGGTGTGCTGGTGTGGGTGGCACAGCCCTACACTTTGGAGGGTGTGGGGTGGTGTAGGGCCGCACATAGTGTGAGTGATGACTACTTAACACTGTTAACATAAACTGTACAGTATTACAACAGACTAAGTGTGGGGATACACACAACAATAAACCCAATGAGGGTGGCTGTGTCCACAACATTGACAACCAACTATGTATACCAACTCCAGTATTGCTGTACAGCTATAGAGTGGGGAAGAGAGCATTTGCACATCTACTATTAGTTTTGGTGGAATGAATTTCCACGGAATGATTCCTTTCAAAATGTTAACATTTGCCAGTCAGTTCTTGGACATATGACCTCCTTGGACATGTATGTTCTGCAAACTGAAGTAGATCCCTTCACATGCACACACACTTACTTGGCAACACTGAGAGTAGAACCCCTACTGAGGTACATATTGCTACTAATGTGTTTGGCCTTAATTGCACACACCACACAGATTTTAGGATGAGGTGTGTCCTGAGTCTCTTGTTAAGTGAGGAACATCACCAGGCCTTATACAGTATGGTAATGGGGGATTTACTGGGTGGTAATG
>NC_056735.1:305942829-305960329 GCF_019279795.1 Protopterus annectens | reverse complement strand
GGAAGCTAAATGAGAGTCTATTTAGGGGTGGTATTGTCATGTGTGTGTATATATATATTTTATATATATATATATATATATATATATATATATATATATATATATATATATATATGGTTCCACTTCATATCATCGAATTATCATTTCATCAAATTTCAAATCATCGAGACCAAATCGTCGAAAACTCATTTCATCGAAAACTCATATCATTGAATCTCAAATCATTGAAAACTATAAAGCAGCTAGAAATAACATTCCACAAAGGTTTTACTATGTTTATGCAGGTGGACAAGCCCCCCTGCACCCCCCATGTAGGGGGCTCTGCCCCCACAGCCCCCATAACTTAAATATACTAACTCCAAGGTCGCACTACAGTGGGGGAAAAAGGTAATTTCCTACCCCACTGTAGTGCGACCTTGGAGTTGGTATATTTAAGTTACGGGGAGTGTGGGGGTCGGGGCCCACCACATGGGGGGGTGCAGGGGGGCTTTCCCCCTGCATAAATGTAGTAAACAGTGTCTGGGATGTTATTTCTTGCTGCTTTATAGTTTTCAATGATTTGAGATTTGATTATATGAGTTTTTGACAAAATGAGTTTTCGACGATTTGGTCTCAATGGTTTGAAATTCGATGAAATGATAATTTGATGATATGAAGTGGAACCATATACATATATATATATATATATATATATATATATATATATATATATATATATATATATATATGTATAGATATATATATATATAAAACATATGCCCATAACATGTACTGGAGTCATACCTAAGTACCAATAGTCACAACCTCCTAGTGCAAGGGGATGTCATGTAAGTATTGCAGGTATAAATGTGGAATATTGCTACAGTAACAGGGGTTGTGTTAACAGACATGTTGTGTGGGAAGTCACTTCTGATACTGACATGTACATCATCAGTTACTAACAGACATCATACGATCATCATAGAGAAGTACCACTCAAATCACAGTAATGATCCTGTGGAATTCAGCAGAGATATGACCAATAAATGTGGACATTCTGACACAATCTGATCAGTGTAGAGGTATAAACAGAACTCCTTAGTGCAAGACGTGTGGAGCAAGCCTGGCAAAGTGGATGTTTAAAGCCATGTAAATAGGGATATCACAAAAATACTGGAATAGATAAGCTCACACAGTTGATGCATTCACACACTCCTGTCTGTCCTAACACATATTAACCAGGGGAGCAGAGGTCCCAGGCCCACATACTTCACACTAGTTAGTGACATACATCTTTACACCATCCCACTGCTTTTTCAGAAATACACAAAAGTTATGGTGGCCAGACAACAGTATGTCTGACAAATATCTGGATATAGCATCACACTAGGTAAATACACTGAGCTGCTAGGCATGCCACAAAGGGAAGTGTAGTACATGTGAATGTCCACAAAAGCAGGTGTCAATGGAGACACACACACAGTTTGCCAGGGAAACAAACCCGTCATCACAGTTGGCAGTATCAAGATTAGAACCCCTACCTAACTAGTTTGCTACACTACAGTATTACGTAGTTATCACTAGCGATACAGAGATTATACGGCTGATACATGGCCAAAGGGTTATTTCAAGTTGAATGACATCAGCAGACATGCTAAAGTAGGCCACTGGGAAATGTAGTGATTGTAAATCATTAATCTCCACACACACACACACACACACACACACACACACACACACACACACACACACACACACACACACACACATACACATGCACACGCATGCACACACACGCACACACACACACACACTTGCCAGTGCTGAGATGCATAGGTTCATTGCTTCACAGGTGTGTAGCAGGTGAATGGGCCTGACAGCTGTACAAGGCTAGGCAATGGGAATATCTTGGCATCAGGCTTCATGACAATGGTCTCCAGTGTGGCTCAGGGGTGTAATCCCTGGAGTGGTCCCCACAGGTGGGTATTGTATTCAACATCCACTGATCTGGGTTACTATTGTGGGTGGCCAATGATGTGCACTGCTTCCCATGTATGTGATCTATATTCCCATAACATGGACAGTGTATGGGTTTTGCACATGTCCCACACACATGTTCTTTGTCATGTGGAAGTGTAGTTGAGGTTTTTGGGGCATGTTGTGTGTACAGATTTTTATCTTCTGATGTAGCATTCCTGACCTCATTTGGGGAGACCTGGCTATGGAACTGAGGTCGTGCTTGCACCTACATTGACAGCATGATACAGGTATTCAGTGGAATTAGTGGTGTCATTCCATACAGGGCATGTGCGTAAGGCATGGTATTCCCTTTGTGGGTTACATTTGCAGACTCTACAGTTGTTGCAGGTGTCCAGTGGGGAACATAGCAAAAGGACCACTGTAAGCATTTATTTGCCTACTGTAGGGATGGAACAGGGTGCCATGTCCTTTTACTTGCAGGATAACACACACTCAGTCAGGAGATGTTACACATCACAGTACTTTCTGATGTCAGTAGCACTGTTGTGGTCAACAGGCATACAGTCCACTGCAATCGCATCATGGTTACTATCTGTGAGGCAATATGCAGGGAACTACCAATATAGTGGTTGTTGCCTAGCCAAGTGTGTTTGTGCATGAGACATGGGTGGAGAGTGTTCTCTGAGTAATACATGGGTTGCCTATATTGTTAACTGATGCATAATGTCACATGTAGGGATATGGATTATTTTCACCAGCCTCTTTGGTGTTTGATATATGTTGTCCTTGTAAGGTGGACATTGTGGCATACAGTAGGTCATCAATACAATAATTTAGCAAAACCCACCCCACAATGCATTCTGTTATTACACAATCACAGCAACCTCCACACAGGATACTAATGATAGACACACACACACAAGCACACACACACACACCCTTGCCAGTACTGAGATTCAAGCCCCTACCTAGCTAAGCATTGCCACTACAGTGTATCACATTTATTGCATGTTCCACAGAGCTTATTGGATGGATGTTGTCCCAAGGTACTTCTAAAGTGAGGAACATCACCAGTCCTTGTATATACTGGCATTGGGTGATGTAGTGGGTGACAGATCCCAAAATTAATTTTACCCTAATCACACACTTACATTTGCCAGGACTGAGGTTCAAACCTCTATCTAACAATTGTTAATGACCATTATGTTACGCATTTACCACATGTACCACTGACCTTACATGGTTTAGGGTTGGCAGCAGGTACTTGTAAGGTGGAAGATATCTGCAGGACTGCTAAAGTCAAGCTCTGAGATGTGTACTGGCTGTAAATGGGGCCAAATGTTTGATGTACACACACAAACACTTGCCACAGATGAGATTCAAACCCATACCTGTGTTAATTACTGCTACCACATGGTTCCACATTTATGGCATGCACCATAGAGCTTATATGGCTAGCCCTTGTCCAAAGGGGTATTTCAAGGTGACTGACATCAGCAGGCTTGCTAAAGTAGGGCAATGGGAGGTAAAGTGACTGTGAATGGCCTCAAAATCATTAATCTCTACACACACACACACACACACACACACACACACACACACACACACACACACACACACACACACACACACAGAGTTTCACAGTTGCCATGTCTGGGATTAGATCTCCTACCTACTAGACATTTTACACTATAGCATTACACAGCACATGTGCCACAGAGCTTATAGGGTTTGCCCTTGTCCAAAGGGGTATTTCAAGGTGACTGACATCAGCAGGCTTGCTAAAGTAGAGCAATGGGAGGTGTAGTGACTGTGACTGGCCTCAAAATCATTAATCTCTACACACATACACAGAGTTTCACAGTTGCCATGTCTGGGATTAGAACTCCTACCTGACAAGTATTTCACACTATAGCATTACACAGTTATAGGGCTATCCCTTATCCAAAGGGGTATTTTAAGGTGACTGACATCAGCAGGCTTGATAAAGTAGGGCAATGGGAGGTGTAGTGACTACGAATAGCCTCAAAGTTGTTAATCTCTATACAGACACACACAGAATTTCACAGTTGCCATGTGCAGGATTAGAACTCCTACCTGATTAATATGTTACACTACAGCATTGCACAGTTATTGCATGTACCACAGAGCTTATAGGACTAGCCCTTGTCCAAAGGGGTATTTAGTTCATAGTTCATAGTTCATAGTTTAGTACTAGGCTATCTACCCTGGGGCATTTGTAAGCCTAGCCATAGTAATGTGGCTTTCGCCACCCCATGAAATGGTACAAAAATGTACAGAATAGATTTAGAATACTGTGCCTCTGTCTAGTAGTGACACAGTGAAGGTCCCCTTATATAATAGAATTAGTTTACTGTGCCCCTGTCTAGTAGTGACACAGATGTGACCCCTGGGGTAAACCTACGATCTCCCATCCACTCATCAAGATTTCTCTTGAAGAGAGTTAGTGAGGGGCTCTGCCTGACATGAACTGAGATTCTGTTCCAGAGCATGGGAAGTCTCTGGGTTATGAATCTATCCCTCCAGCATGTCCTATTCATACTTGTGCCAAAGATTAAGTCATTAGCTCTCGTGGTTCTGATGGATTTGGATTTTTTGAGGTGGAGCATGTCCATCAGTTCCTGATTGGACATGGTCTTGTACGTCAGGCACAGATCACCTCTGAGCAGGCAGTATGCTACTGAATAGAGCTGGAGTTTCTTTAGTCTGGCAGAATAAGACATATGTTGGAGACCCTTGATCCTCTTGGTGAGGTACTTTTGTGGTCTCTCCAGCTGTTGCAAATGCCGGGTGAGGTACATACCAAATGGGGCATTGTACTCAATCATGGGTCTGATGAGGGAGGAGTATAGGGGTACAATGGCATCCTTGGATCTGGATGTGAATCCCTTCATGATAAGGTGTGCAAGGTAGAATGTCTTTCTAACCACTTTGGCAATGTGGGTGTCAAATGAGAGGTCGCTGTCGACTTAGGTCCCTAGGTCTCTGATTACTTTTTCCGTACTCAATGGGTTGCTGTCTATGTGATAATTTGTGGGTACTTTGTTTTTCCCAAAGGGGATGACTATACATTTTTTGGCATTTAGTTTAAGGCCATGACTCCAGCACCAGCTGTCCGTTTCTGTGAGGCCTTTTTGTAGGATGTATGTGTCTGCTGGTGTATCGACTATGGCACCTAGTTTGCAGTCATCTGTGAACTTTGTCAGCCACAACCCTCCCATGTTTGCTTTAACATCTGAGAAATAAATGCCGAACAAGAGGTGTCCCAGGACAGATCCCTGTGGGACACCACTTGTGACTGGCTTTGAGTCTGACATTGCTCCAGCGATTTTAACTTTATGGGTTCTGTCCTTTAGCCAGTTTGCAACCCATCTAGTGACATAAGGGTTTACATTTAAGCTGTTGAGCTTATCTATGATGCCTGAGTGGGGTATTGTGTCGAAGGCCTTAGCCAACTTCAGGTAGGCTATATGGACTGCTTTGTCCTCATCAATGGCTCTAGTGACTGTTTCGAAAAAGTCAACCAGGTTCAAAAGGCAGGATCTGCCCTTTACAAAGCCAAACTGGGTGGGATCAAGTGTCTGTAGGTCCCCAATGTCTCTGTTTATGAGTTCTATAATGATTCTTTCCATAGCTTTGCAGACCAGGCTGGTTAAGCTTATGGGGCGGTAGTTCCCAGCGTCTGTAGAAGTACCCCCTTTGTGGAGTGGGACCACTGTTGCTGTGACTGACATCAGCAGGCTTGCTAAAGTAGGGCAATGGAAGGTGTAGTGACTGTGAATTGCCTCAAAATCATTAATCTCTAGACACAAATACACAGAGTTTCACAGTTGCCATGTCTGGGATTAGAACTCCTACCTAACTAGAATGGTGAAATATAGCATTACACAGTTATCACACATGCCACAGAGATTATAGTGCTGATAATTGGTCAGAGGGTTATTTCAAGGTGACTGACATCAGCATGAGTACTAACATAGGTGATGGGAAGTGCAGTATGTGTGAATGGGCCATAAACCATTCCTCTGGAAACACACACACAACACTCAGTCACACACAACTTTACATTTGACAGAACTGGGTATACAAATGCTAGATGAATACTGATTTGAACTATCATGTTACACAGTTATCACAAGCACCACAGACACTTTAAGGCTAATGGCTACCAAAATCAAGTGTGTACAGCGATTGACATCGGCACATCATGTGATATTGGCCAATTGGATGCATGGTGGGTGGGACAGGCCTCATGATGGCAATCTCTTTGCCACTGTCTGCCACTCTCTTCCCCACATCTCTGTGTGTGCATGTTTGACCTATTATAGTGTGTTGGCCTTGGATATGTGTGAGTATTCCTATCCAATGTGTGTGCAAAGCATGAATGGTGTGCAATGTGGTGTGTGTGCACAGATATCTGCGACTGACAGATATGTATAGTCCACTGTCATTGTCAGACATGGGCTTAATTTCTCTAAATGTTGGAGCATGCCTAGTATGACCTTCTGTATTTTGATGTCAGACATGGGCTTCATTTCTCTAAGTGTAGGAGCATGCCCAGTATGACCTTCTGTACTGAGTGTGTGAATCCATTCCAGGTAGGTTGTATTTCAGTTCAGGATTTTGTGTTAGCTAGCAACCTGTTTCTGCAGGATATCTGTAGATAGGTTGACAGTATTGAGTCACAATGGGTGAAAGATAGTGGGATACTGTAACTATTGCTGTTTGTGCTGTTTGTGTTACATGGTTGGTGTTAGCAGAGATATTCAGACATGTACTGTTTTACACTGTGATGTATTATGTCATGAACTACTGACAGATATACTTATTTGCTTACATTTCTTTCCTAGGAAATACAAGATGAATGAAGCTGCGTCTAGTATTGTAGTCTGCAGCCTACATATTCTTGCTCACTCATGCCATTCTGGAGGGGTAGCTGCAAACACTTGCTGATGGATTTGTGTAAATGGTCCAGCACCTTGGTACTGTGGTGGCTGAGGATCCCCTGATTGTACATCTATCAACATAACAGAATGGCCATACCCTGCTGTGGCCATACCTCTCAGCTGTACAGATTCACCCGGGTTACCCAGAGGCAGGGCTCATATATCTGGTCAGCTCCCCTTCACATTGTGGTTTACAAGTGGGTTTGTGGTCACCCATTACTGGGTTTGCAGGCAGGGGTAGTATGGGCACACATCAGAGTTTTAGACTTCACACACTCCATGGTGTCCATGCTTCTATACCGCCCCACTCTGTTATTCTATCCTCTTCCTAACATTATGCAAGTGATATCTGCAAAGTATCCCTATAGTTGTCCATTCATCCCAGTGTTATTTAGGGGTTGGTCCACAGTTCATGAAGTAGGACATGGTGGGCATGCTAATGGGATTTGTCGACATGGCCTTGCATTTGTGTTCTGAGCTTGGCCAATTTACAGGATAGATTGTTGCATGTGTACAATATGCAGGGCTCTGTGTGATAGGTTGTTGTGTGTTGTACATTGTGTGGAAGTGGTCAGCATGTAGGCATGGGGGGTTGTGTCCCGGTGGCCTATGGCCAGTACTGTCAATTTTAGTTGGGACCCCATGAGATAACATACATTGGCAGTATGGGTGCAACATAGGCCTTTGACAGAGGACTGTAGGGCATTTGGTAGTGATGCAGACCATCTGTAGCAGGCCAGTGCATTCTGTCACTCCTACAGTCCCAGGCTGTGAGCCACTGGATTCCCCTGGGGTGACAGAGTATGTGTGCGAGGTGTTAATGGAAATAGTTCCTGTCCATATTAATCCATTGGTCTAGATGCTGGCAGGGTGCTGCTTACAGCTAGGGACACATCTGCATAGGACACCTCTTCAGCATGCTGCATTCTGTGGGTATTCCCATACAGAAGTGGGGGTCATAATGTACTCATTCCCAACAGCAGGGATATGACCTTTTATAAAGCTGTGGATGATGGTGGGGTGAGCTGAATGCATGTGTGATATGGAAGCTACTTGCAGCTGACTCACAGATATACCTGGGACATTCCCCTTATGCTGCCTTGTGCAGGGAAAAAGGCATTCTCTCATTACTTCATAACTGTGCCTTTTGTGGTCTGCCAGTGATTGGCCAGAATACATCAGTATTCCATACTATACAGACAACTAATGTGCTGCTAACCTGTATGGATAATTCCAAAGATGCATGCAGTTGACAGTTACATTTTATGTACTCTGTCTAGGGTACTTCCATCTGTGTACTGTGTGTATGTTTGGGCCCACATTCATGGCATATTCATCTTTCAGATGGTGACAGATATTGACATCTGAACAATGAGTATGGATGACTGCTGAATTGGGTCTTGCTGGATGCATTGTGGTTGGCACTGCAGTTGTCAGAACATGGCCCTGTCATTAACAGTACTGGCCATAGGCCACCGAGACACTACCCCCCATGCCTACATGCTGACCACTTCCACACAATGTATAACACACAACAACCTAACACACAGAGCCATGCATATTGTACACATGCAACAATCTATCCTGTAAATTGGCCAAGCTCAGGTAATCTGTGCTCTAATGTTATTAACCCCACTTGTACATGTTACTGCATTTCTACAGAGAATTGGGGGAGGGGTCACACCTGACAACTGTAAACATTTGCTATGACTGTACTGGTATTTCAGGTACTCTGTTGGCTTCCATTTCATTTTGTATTCTGACCTATCATACAGACTAGAGGCATATCAGTAGAGTACAGATCTTAGGTTTTATTGACCTACATTTCAGTTTCAGACTTTATACCCTGCAGAAATAACATACAACTGCCTGACCTGTTGTAGTCCATCTGTGTAAGTCTGGAGGGGGGCTGTTATCCATTGCCATTAATTGTAGGCCTTAGCACAGCCTTTCTTTATGGTCATCTACACCTGTCCTGCTGGCTGAGGCTGTTTTTGGGTATGTGAATCACACTGACATGCATGTGTGTGTCCTATGGGCACACATTTGGGCCACTACATGTACTGCAGCTGGATTTGTCATCTTGTCTAGTACTGCCTACTTTGTTGACACCAGTATTTGTTATGGATTCCATGCTGCCCATATAGGTGTCCACTATCTGCTGCCATCCCATTCAGCCACCCTATTCCCTTGCATGTTCACATCCATATCATAGCAATAACTAGCAGAACATACTACTCCATTCATCAATTAATAGGAAGAGTGAGTTACTTGTAGCTGTGCCAGTATTGAGGATGGTGCTGGAGGGCTGACTATGTCAGATGCACATAGTACACCCCTATACATGGTAAAGCACAGGTAGTGTCATGTTTGGGATCCCTTTTACTGTATGTGTGAGTCAGAGAGAGGTGTCATTCCCTGGGTTCTTACCGTGTCATTGTATGTGCTATACGTTGCCTCTTTGCCAAAGCCTGGGCATACTGGGCATGCCTCCTTCTGCTTACATGAGCAGGCTCAGGTTGTTCCTCCTCTGAGTCACTCTGTGCCTGTGCTGGCCTTGGTAATAGTGGGGGGCTGTGTTGCCCTGCCCCATGTTGTTCCTGCTGCAGCTGTTTCTGCAGGTCCTTATAGTGTAGCATGGCACATACAATGAAAATTTGTGTACATGTAGCTGGAAAGTACTGCAAGGCTCCACCGGATATGTCCAGGCACTGGAACCATGACTTGAGCATCCCAAACACATGCTCTATTATGATTCTCGTTTGTGTATGTGCCTCATTATGAAGTTCTTGTTCGGGTGCGTGTGCATTTCTGATGGGTGTCATCAGTCATGGCTCCAGTGTGTAATCAGCATCCCCCACTAGGTGGCCATATGAGATGTTCCCCACTGAAAAATCTCTGGTACAAGTGTGTCATATGCCAGATGTGGGAGTCGTGATAGTTTCCAGGGCTGCCAGCACACACATTCATTATAATGCCCTGGGCATCGCACACAACCTGGAAGTTGATGGAGGGGAAGCCCTTGCGGTTTATGTAGATCCTACCCCTCTCACCAGGTGGTGCTTTGATGTGTATGTGCATGCAGTCTATAGCACCTACTACCTCAGGGTATTCTGCTATTTGGTGAAAGAGACGCATATTGCTGGTCAACACCTCACGGATGCTGAGAAAATATATGTGCTCACTGGCATGTGCTGACATGGCATCCAGGAACTGGTTGAGTACCCTGGATGCTGATGCCTGTGAGATCCCCATGATATCCCCAGTTGGGCTTTGGAAAGTACCTGTGGCTAGTATTCTTAAGCCTATACATACCTTTGTATCCACTGGGATGGGTTCCCATCTGTTGCTTCTGTGTGTGACGCGTGCCTGGCACAGCTCAACAATTTGCTGTAGCATGTCCCTGTCCACCCTATAGCACTCCACTATCTCCAGCTCATGTAGCCCTGGTAGTTTACCCTGGGTCCTCCTTCTCCTCACTGTGGGTTAGTCATCAGCATTTACATCCTCACCACCCTCAGCCTCTTCCACAAGTTGTTGTACGATAGCTATTGCAGCCCCTATCATTTTGCTGTTGTGAGTGTTAAAAGTTCCCCGCTTGTTTACACCAGTGGTGTAGAGTGTGGGAATAAACAGAGGGGAAGGTGTTTGCATAGTTTATAGTAGTGTTATGGTCTTGGCTGGTTGCTGCCTGTGTAATTGGCTGATTCTGATACATTTCACCTGCCAGCTATGATAGTTCTCCTTGATTAGCTTCCTACTGCTGTTTTCCCTTTCCATTGCCTTCCTGTTTAAGCCCAGGGGCACACCACGCAGAGTGCTCAAATGTGTACAGTACTACTATTTCCTGGTTTAACTTTTGTTTTCTACCTGTAAAACCCGGTGTGCAGCACGCACACCCGCTTAGGCATTGTAAAGAGTGTTAGGCAGGTTTAGACACACCCGCTAGCTTAGCTGTGCTAATTTAGGTGCAAGCTCAAGCCACAGGGCTCCAATCCGCTTACAATATGCCTGACACACAACCCCATGATGTCACCTAACTCCTAGGCTTGCACCAAGCTATTCCTACTCTTACACTGTTGGGACCTGACTCACGTGCTGGGGAAAACTGGGATTCATTATCCTTCCCCTCAATTGCATAGGATTGTTTGCTAATGCATAGTTACATGTCTCACACTGAGCCTCCGCCCTTAGCTACCACTACTCAGTGGCCATATTGTCTTCTACCTGCCATTGACTTGCATGGCAGAATACTGATTTTAGTTAGAATGCTTAATTAAGGTTAATTTTGTTACCCCCCCCCCCCGATCCCATTTGCTCGCCACTGCCCTATGCTTAAACAGCCCAGATCGGCAAAAAAAAAAAAGTTGCTTTTTGTATTTTTTTTTACTGTTTGCAATGCCAATGGCCTTATAGTGGCCATTGGCATGCTTACTATGGTCTATATTATATCCTCGAACATTTAAAAAAGCAAAAGATGATTGATCAAACTTATTTTCACGAAACTGCAAAATATCGAAGCAGCAAAAACTCGATTTTTTTCCTAGGGAAAGAATTCGGTTGTCCGTTTCGGTTGCTTTGGTATTTTTAGTGTTATGGTGGAAAGTTACTGGTCGGATTCAGGTAAGTGTGCGATTTTGTGGATGTGAGTGTTAGGGTGATTTAGGTGAGTTAGGGTTAGGGCTCGGGTTAGGTGTATGAGCGATTGAGTGGACATGAGGGTTAGGGTGGATTTAAGTGAGTTAGGGTTAGGGAGCTGGTGAGGTGAGTGTGTGATAGTGACGGACCTTAGGGTTAGGGTTTGGGTTAAGGTAAGTGGGTAGTTAGTGGTGTGTGCATAGTTTAGTGTAGGGTTAGGTATCAGATTTTAGGTGTATGTGTGTGGATTTCTGTTTGTTTGGTGTGCTTGTGTTGTGTGTATGTGTTTTGGATCAGAGATTTTTTTCCCTGGGAAAAAAATCGCTGATCTGACAGTTCGAGATTGTAATCTTTCGCTTAAATTAAGTCGATCAATCAGCGTTCGCTTTTTCAAGCGTTCGATGATATAATATAGACCCACTTACTACATGATATCCAGCCTTTATTTGGAGCTGTCACAGCTCTGTCTTGGATTTTGCAGAAATGTATTCAGTTACTAACAGAGTACATTTCTGCAGATAGCACTAGTCCTGCACAGACGGTTGCAAGCTTCCTGGATTGCAAAATCACCTCATTTGCATAGATTTCTCCTGCAAATGGGGTAATTTGCAAACAAGGGCTTAGTCCATGCAGGATTAGTGCAGGAGCGCTCGTGCATGCCCCTGCAGGCTGTTCCTGGATCGCACGGCAGACATATTGCCTGACTGAGCTCCTACACCGAACTTGTATGCCGTACAAGCTTTAGAGAATCTGGGGGTCTGTATTGACAGATGTGGCATACATAAGTTATATAAAATATTTTAAACATACATTATGTTTACCAGTCAGTTTAGTAAGCACACATGCAGTTGAATAGTAAAACATTATAATATGTTCCAGGGGGGTCTACCTTTTAACACCGACACGCTAAAACACCGACAATGAAATCACCGACACCACAAAAACGAAAGTTCAAAAACACGAAACTTCACATGCCTGACAAACCACAATCCCGATAATCAACAAACAAAACAAATCCCCTGTCAAAAAAGCACACACACACAACACAAGCACAACAAAAACCTTACAAAGCTACACTAAACCTTACATACACAACTACCTATGCACTAACCTTAACCCAAACCCTAACCCTAAGGTCCACCACTATCGCACACTCACCGAACCCGCGCCCTAACCCTAACTCCCTTAATCTGCCCCTAACCCTACAGTCCATCACTATCGCACACTTACCTTAACATGTCAGTGTTCTCAGCATCTGGATTTTCAACTGTCGATTATCTCAGTTGTTGATCTTCCGGTGTCGGTGTTCTCGTCGTCGGTATTTTGAACTATCGGCATTATCAGGTAGACCCGTTCCATGTACTGCTTTATCTTCCTCTCGTCAGCCATGTAAAAGGTGTTTGAATATTTAAGGCATGTGCCCTATGATAAAATCTTGGTAGTAAAGGAGCATTGTGCTGTAATATTATTGAAATATCACCGATGCACTAATTATTGTAGAAAAACATGTTGTTCTCATTCTCTGTGTTACTTAGTACCTTTCTGCCTTTTAAACTCATTTTTTGGCAGACAATTCAAAGTAAAGATGTTGGAATTCATATACATATGTATATATATATATATATATATATATATATATATATATATATATATATATATATAACTTCAAGGGCAGGTTAACTACAGCTTTAAAAACTATGTGATTTGGAATATAGCAGTCATCTGTTTTATGTGTAGCTGTAGTAGATAAACGCCATTCTGACAATAAGCTAATGTTCAAAATAAGATGGGCAATACAGAACAATTGGAGATCAACTACTATCTTTTTAAATTTGCAAAGTTCAAGTTACATGCACCTAGAAGGCAAACATACAGGTCACTAATAGCAGTACAGTCATGATAAATTAAAATACTACTGAACAACACAAATTTAGAAGGTGACCGGTAGTATCCACAACAGTGTGCATTATAAATGTGGTGACTTCACTGTATAATGCAAGTATATCTATATATGTTTTGGAATGCAGCAGTCATGTGTTGTATGTGAAATGTATACCATAATTACAGTTCTACAATGCTAAGCTGGGAATATTAATATTCATTTTGATAAATGTTATTTTAAAAATATCATTATAGCTATAGACAAGGACTCCTATATAATATGCAAATTAATGGCAGTGATATCCCTAAGCTGTGTATAAATAGCAAACCGATTATTTTCTCACAGTTTCCCTGTTAGGCTGTATTTTCTATGTAGTTACCTGAATTTTGGTCACATGTCATCAGCACATCTTTTGTAGTATATTTCCTTAAACCACATTAAAGCATCCAGCAAAGTAAAAGCAGAATAAGTGCTTTACATACGTCAAACAGTACTCCCTTAAATATATCAGGGACCTATCACTACCTTACATGATACCATTCAGGTGGGGGGATACCAAACCCACAGTAGTGATACACAAAAGAAGAAAAAGCTACCACCTATTATTTAATATAGCCATAATATTCATTATACATGGGATTAGTAACACATGCTGAATATATTTCATTTTACCTTTGAATGCCACTTCTGAAAATGCACCAAGCATCACATATTCTGTTATGTAATCATCTAACCTCAGCTACAAGAATGCAACAACTAATCAAGAGAAAGTAAGTAATATGCTAATCAAGGTCATTCAGTTCCTTCTATATATGACTACATTTTACCAAAAAATGCTTTTACAGTAGCAGAAAATATTAGTTAGTACAGCTACTAGTACCATTTAGGAGTAATATGGAGCAGTAACATTGCAACTGGCTTGTATCCATGAACCAATTTCAGCTCTTCTTTACACATTGCATGACACTGATCAATACTGTATGCACATATGGGCAAACTGAACAGGCACAGGCTAACCCATATTAGCTGATAGCAGCTGTATGTATATTCAGGTATGACCATTAGACACTGAACTCTGTCTGCAGAAATTAAGACATACCTGAAAAGCTCAGACATCTCTGTAGCTCTCCTCATCTCTCACTCTAGTAATATATCCTGCATCATACACACATTTGTAGTAGTTCTGTAGGATGTGATCAATTTTATAGAAGTGTGGCTCTCTCCCGAGGCCTCCTCTCCATGATGCCACAGCTATAGAGTCTCACCCATGTATTTAACACCCCCACTCCAATCAGACTCACCAGGTGATATAGACTGGTGAAGCTATGGTGCAGGAGAAGAGAAAAATTTAGAGATAACATTGTTGTTCACAGAGGATGACGTAACACAGTGTTAGGAGACTTAACTCCCAATAATTTGGCATAATTCAGAAGACCACTGTGAGGTGTTAAGCATGAGCATCACTTTACATAAATCCCACCCCCAACCTAAAGTTGCTAAAGTTGTGACACCCCTGTAGCCTGCCAACTCACCTACTCTGTCACTGTGCATGTCTCTGGGCTTCAATGAGACATGTGTCAGACCAGCATGGCATCCTCATGCCTCCACGGAAAGAGCAGACACAATCTCAACATTCCTTTCATAATCCATCAGCTCTTATTGATGCTTAAGATGTGAACTGAAACTAGCCTGCCTGGATCATAGCAATGACTGTATTCTGCTACACCAACAGAGCTGGCTTCCTCTGCAAGACTTGTTGCTTTTGACATATAGTTTTGGACTCAACAAGGGTTGGCAGACATTGACACTGTGTGTTATTAGTCCCTGGCATTCTGAAACAATGCTGATATAATGAGGTCCATTAGTAATATATGGTGCTAGAGAGCAAAATATGTCAGCCAATGTGTTGAATAAGTCTGTAGCATCCTAAGCAGCTCCCATATATGGGATTACCTAAGCAGCTCCCATATATGGGATTACCTTTACATGGGAAAATGGCCTAGTTGTCTGATCTCAGGCAGATCTCTCAACCTCATAGCATCAGAAATCTGAACAAAGCCTAAAATAATGGGGGGAGCCCAAAAATAGGGACAAATTTTAATTACTCTTTGGTTTGTTGCTATTAAGTGAATTCTGTCCTCACTGATTTGCCAGAAAAAAAACAGAAATTTTATTAGGAACAGACTAAAAATGTGAAGCAAAAATCTGGACATTCTGTAAAAATCTGGACAATTGAGAGATATGAATTCTCAAGGTATGTCCACTTCATTTATGTCATATCAGTTGTGCTGTATTTATTTTTAGGCCTGTGTTCAACATTTACATGACTATAGGAGTTTTGCCATGTGTTTGTTGAAGTTGAAGAATTTCATATAAGTTATTACCCTATGCATTATGGTACTGGTTACATTTGTAAGACTTTCCCTGGAAATCACTTTTAAGTAGTTGAAAATACTTTCCTATAATGTTTGATGTTAGCACATCTTGAATGACTGGGGCATACTTTTCCACACATTTATATGTGATCCATAGGTATGACACATTCTTATCATATAAAGCTGTTTGCTGTCCACAACTGCCATTAACAATATGCTACATACCCACCACATTCACATAATGCCCATTTAATTACTCAGAAAATGCAAGAGTAGTATGTGTAAGATGTTTTAGTATCCTAAGCTATATGTGTACAAAATTAAAGTATCAATAAGAAATACAAGCTGGGGTGAATGGATGCCTTGGCTTTAAATGCCAATTCCAAGAAAATCCCATGTTTTTACAATGTTTAGCTCAGAATTGGGATTTACGAGTATTTTTCCTTGTATAATGTTACGTAATAGTCATTGCCTATGCATGTGCACACCTTTCAATGGTATGATGTATGCTCATTTTTGGTTAAAGGCACTTCTTGCCTCATTGATCATTTACTCAGTGCAGAATCACAGTTCAGTTTTTAAGGTTAGGTGGTGCTGCGGTAGTGTTGTCACCTCACAGTAAGACGTTGTCCTGTTCAATTCTCAGCTAGAGCGTCTTCTGTGTGGAGACATGCATGAACGAGCGTACCTTCATTGAAGGTTGTGCATCAGGGCCGGCAACTCAGCACGTAAAAATCTACTGCCAATCATTAGCAGACCGGAGTTCCGCTGTGGCGACCCCTAACTGGGAAAAGCCGAAAGACTCAACAACTTTTACATTTTGTAGTCTGCATGCTACACTTGTTAGTAGTGTATAGCCATTGTTTTATAGACTATTTTAGCTGTTGTTGATGAGCTTGCTGCTTGTTTTATTATCCTGGCAAGTTCATTAAAATTCATTTTGTTTTCATGCTAAATGGGCAGATCTTTTTACAGTGTTATTTGAAACATACCAGGTCTGCCAAGATGCCAATGTAGCCAGTTAAATAGCTTTGTTTTAGTGCTATGTTTGGAATCATTTATTAAAAAACTATGCCTATATGCAGGGTGCTTCAAAACCCTGAATCATGAAACTTCACCACCTGTTTCTTAATATAATCAAATCCAGTGTCAAATGTGCTGTTAGGATAAATAATTGAATTTTCTGCCAGTAAACCTTTTGACTTTGTACATTTTCACATTATTTGCATAGATGCCTGTGCTACTTCAAAACAATATCTGAAAGAAGTTGTACAAAGAGTAATCATACTGCACAGCACAAAAATGGCCTGAGAAACAAACATTTGTTCCAGTTATAGGGCTTCAAAAGAATTTTTTATTGTGACTTTTTGTCACTACCTCCCCAAGTCAGGAGTGGTAATCTCTTCGCCTGCTGCCTTTCTTGGACATCATGTGGTAGCAGTTTCCTCAGCTCTGTCTCGGGAATTCAGATAACACATATGACATGTTTTTTTACAGCATACACTGAGCAAATGAAACGTTTGTATCCTGAATCATTACAGCCACCCTCTGCTGATACATCCTACATACGTACCTCTGTGGTAGTCAGCAGTCTCATCACTAGCTATATGCTGCAGTTCACCATCTAATCACAAGATTATGCTGTAAGTGGAGCATTATATTCATTTACTGCTTGAACT